>NC_085035.1:12640471-12806471 GCF_963692335.1 Osmerus eperlanus
ATTAAACATAGGATTCCCTAATGTCCTAAACCAATATTAGGGTGGTGCCCCAGACTTTATGATAAATTAAGTATTTCTATCTTTAAACGAGCAAACCCCGCTACATAATGGCGCCCCGTGTGAGGCTAAGATAGATTGAAATGAGCAATCGTAACTTTTGTGAAACGAACTGTTAAAATAGAGCGAGCTCTAACTGTATGTAGCACCATGTATTTAATACTACTGTGCCTAGGCTACAGTGGCTGTGTGCGTATTCAATTGTTTTTCGTGAAATAGCTGCTAGTGTGTGTGTGGGACCAGCTAGCTCAAAGGAAGCAGCTAGGTTTGACCGGAGGTACGCGCGTGCTCAGAAACACCGCTTCCCCGACATTTACGTTGTAATCTGCCTCGGCCAGCTCTTCACGGAAAGTAGCATAAGAGCCTTTATTATAGCCTCTATTTTAATAGTGTAGCTATTTGGTTAAGTGAATTAACCAACCAACTAATACGTTGGTGCACATGTCTAGTTCAGGGAAACAGACAGTAGTGCTTAGTCCTGAAGGACTTTTGTTTAGAAGCAACTAAACAACGCAGTTCTGTACACGTAACCTACCGCCACCACGAGTGTGTGTGTGGGACCAGCTAGCTCAAAGGAAGCGGCTAGGTTTGACCGGAGGTACGCGCGTGCTCAGAAACACCGCTGCCCCGACATTTACGTTGTAATCTGCCTCGGCCAGCTCTTCACGGAAAGTCGCATAAGAGCCTTTATTATAGCCTCTATTTTAATAGTGTAGCTATTTGGTTAAGTGAATTAACCAACCAACTAATACGTTGGTGCACATGTCTAGTTCAAGGAAACAGACAGTAGTGATTAGTCCTGAAGGACTTTTGTTTAGAAGCAACTAAACAATGCAGTTTCTACACGTAACCTATTATGCCGCCACGATATAGCTTGTCGAAAAAAGCATTGACTATTCCCGCAGCTGTGTTTTAAAATAACAGTGGTTGCCAAACTAAAGTTACATTATTAGATGCAGTTCATCAATGTGGTTTAGTTACGTTGACTTCAAGAAGCTACTTAGTAACTATAATTGTGTAAAGTATGTACTATAATTACCTTGTACCTTTATTTGTTATTTGTATACGTCTTTGGCAGTCAATTGTAACCATAACCTAAATGAGTTTATTGAAACTAGTTTGATTTAAAAAGATTGGAAAGCCGACAACTTTTCCCTCATCTAGACCCCTAGTCACAAAGCTTCAATTGCTACGGCCATTGTAAGCCACTTCAAGTGCCTCTTTTTGTTTCAATAATTTCCTCTCAACGCTCTTTCCTCCTCGACATGGCATTGGCGTGAGCTCTGTTTATGATTTGTAAGGATGTAATCACTGACTGTACAATTTCTGCCTTTCTTTAAGTTAGACCATTTCATTCTGTTCATTGAAACCAATCTCTCATATCAAACCCATAATCCAACTTTTCATAAGATCTGTTTACCTTACTTGAATAAATTCATTGTAAAGATATTTTGACGTGCGTGTTCACTGATGTTGCGATTGGCTCTACTCTTAGAACGAATTCATTCCTAAAGATGAGACTGATTATTACATATTAAACATAGGATTCCCTAATGTCCTAAACCAATATTAGGGTGGTGCCCCAGACTTTATGATAAATTAAGTATTTCTATCTTTAAACGAGCAAACCCCGCTACACAAGGTAGAGCAGGTAAATGATGTAGGCTACACCTTGTACCTCATAAACAAGGTAGAGCAGGTAAATGATGTAGGCTACACCTTGTACCTCATAAACTGTCAAATATACAAGCAAGAAGTCATAAAAGACCAAAACATTGCAGTGTGAAATCTGTAGCACTCCCATTGAAAAGCTTTTTTTTCAACATACCAATTGCACCTCAAATTCAGACACTGCTTTAGAATCCTCCCATTCAAAACAGCATGAGCTACAGACACCAAGGGCCACAGAATGAACATGTCACCTCGAACATATATCATGGTGAAAGATATCAAAACGTATCAAAACCAGGTGGAATTCTGTCAGATCCAAACAATTTGTCTTTTCATTTCAGTTCTGACAGCTCCCCTGTGTACATGTCTTCCAGATGTTCAATATGGCCGATACAGCTGCATTTAAACAAGCTCCCTCATATCTCAGAAGGGAGTGCTTGTGGGTCTTTGGTTTGGTGCTCAAGAGACACTCCTGTCCATTTTCTCTGACTCTTTGTTGGCCAAAACACTGGCATCCAAAGGTGTTTTAGAGAAAAACTGGAACATGTGTGAACAGCAAGATTGTTGGACTATGTGGTTGTGTAGATGTAAAGGCAAGACGAGCCAAGAAAAACACCACACAGTTTAAAGGGTACTTTGGTTGTGGCTTCTGTTTACATCCTGGTACTCTAGTAGAGAAACAGGAGAGGTACACTGTGCTGCTACAGAACATCCTGACAGAGAGGTAAAGAACATGCTGGAAGATACATAGCAAGCAGTAGAGAAACAGGTGAAGGACACTGTGGAGGTAGTCAGGTGGAGGAGAGCTGGAGGGAGATACAGGTGGAGGTAGTCAGGTGGAGGAGAGCTGGAGGGAGATACAGGTGGAGGTAGTCAGGTGGAGGAGAGCTGGAGGGAGATACAGGTGGAGGTAGTCAGGTGGAGGAGAGCTGGAGGGAGATACAGGTGGAGGTAGTCAGGTGGAGGAGAGCTGGAGGGAGATACAGGTGGAGGTAGTCAGGTGGAGGAGAGCTGGAGGGAGATACAGGTGGAGGTAGTCAGGTGGAGGAGAGCTGGAGGGAGATACAGGTGGAGGTAGTCAGGTGGAGGAGAGCTGGAGGGAGATACAGGTGGAGGTAGTCAGGTGGAGGAGAGCTGGAGGGAGATACAGGTGGAGGTAGTCAGGTGGAGGAGAGCTGGAGGGAGATACAGGTGGAGGTAGTCAGGAAGTAAATCAGACTAAACTGTTGAGTCTGATTCTCGTGTCTCTGGTTCAGATGGCCCATCTGTTACATTCCAGCTTATACAGTGCTCTTGGAAGATGACACTAGTTTTATTTAGACTTGCTTCATGTAGAAATATTAAATGTTTTTATAAAAATGGTCTCTTTTGTAACTGATGGATTGTCTAAATGTTTATTATATGAATCTCTTCTGATAACCAGCCAGTTACTCCTCAACTGTACTCATCACTCCTGCTCATGTCTGATGTCTTATCAGTCTGTCAGCCTCTGTTCTGTAGAAACCATGTCAGGAATGAGGAAATGCACATGTTGAGAACATGTCCCTCCCTGTAACAGATGACAGAGCTCACCAGACCGGTTGAGGTAACAGAGGTTTAGTCTGAGAACATTTGAGGCAAAGTTAACCCAGAGATGGACACTTGGTGAGACTGAGGGGGTGCAGTCTACAAGATGCAGTCTGTGTATATAGGAGAGGTCTACAAGATGCAGTCTGTGTATATAGGAGAGGTCTACAAGATGCAGTCTGTGTATATAGGAGAGGTCTACAAGATGCAGTCTGTGTATATAGGAGAGTTATAAACATAATGGGATATATCATCATGCTTTCCTTCATTAACCTGCATTGAACAAATCTCCACTTCCCAAGGTGCTGGTTTGTCACTCAGGTCATTTATATCAGTCAAGCATCCTGGGCCTCCTAAGACATGATCCTGACTGAACCATACAGACAGGTCATTCTCTCTCTCTCTCTCTCTCTCTCTCTCTCTCTCTCTCTCTCTCTCTCTCTCTCTCTCTCTCTCTCTCTCTCTCTCTCTCTCTCTCTCTCTCTCTCTCTCTCTGTTGATGATCCTGACTGAACCATACAGACAGGTCATTCTCTCTCTCTCTCTGTTCCTTTCAGACAGAACAGTGCAGGGGGGCACATAGGGACCACCACCCTTTTCTAACCATTTCTCTTTATCCTCTCGCTCGCTCTCAATTCAATTCAATTCAATTCAGCTTTATTAGCATGACAGTCATTTCAACCGTATTGCCAAAGCAAGACGCACAATAACAGACAACCATACATCAACAACTCTCTCTTTCCATTCTTGCCTGTCCAGGTAAAATGTCGTTTTAACTGACACTTCTGTGGTATAAGAGAACATTATTGTTCCTACACTCTCTGCTCTCTGACAGTAAACTTAGTAACAGTGATAACTAAATTACATCTTCTGTGTTGCCAACCTCCGTGTTCTGTGTAAACTATGTAATGAATGAGGAAACACCTGTAGTTTAGCCCAGGCAGCACCAGCAGTTATGGATCCCATGAAAAATACATGACCCGTCCCTTATAAATATAATCATTCCACTCATGACACATCACACCAATGAATCATTCAGCAGTGTACAAAGAAAAGTAGAATGGAGCAACAAAAACACACTAAGCTAAACTTAACCCTACGCTGCCAGTGCTATAAACCAAACCTTATCTGTTAGGACCTCTGCAACAAAACCTGTTTCTGAGCTAAACTTAACCCTATGCTGACAGTGCTAGCTAGTTCAATCTACTGTCTGCTCAAAAATAAATATAAACGCTCCCAGGGTCTTTCTCATGCTCAGGATACTCTTGCACAGGGCAAATGAAACATTCATCAATGCACAGAGGAACACATGGAACAGGTTTACACTAGAGGGTGTATTGAATGAAGGTTTATGTCATCATGGGTTGTCATACGCTATCCATCTCTTTGACCCACAATCAAAAGCTGTTAGCGCTAGCTCCTCAGCCTATTGAGGACCAAAGCACTCTAAATATGATATACAAATATAATATTCTTTAAACCCTTAATGACACATACAGTGTTGTTGTCAAATATCCTAGTCTGTCTCCTCCCTGGACACTGATAACTGATAACACAGTACATCCTCTTCCTGTTGATCAGCACAGGTAGGAGGTCCTTAACCACTGACTGACATTGTTGCCAACACACAATAGCTTATGATAACATTTACAGACACAATAGACGTTTAACAAACATGAAATAATATTATATTGTAGTCTAGGATCTATGCTGATAAACAAACACATGTCCAGTATTTGAAAGGATAAGACATCCGACCAGGAATAGAGATGCTCATTTACTTAATCATAACCTGACCTGGACTGACAGTAAATCTTCACTCTCCAACACCTTCTACTGACCTTTATAAAACTCTGGTTTCACCATCAGCCTCCTCTCTGTGCTCCATCTGGTTCTGTGTGTGTCTGACAGTAATGAACATACAGTACATAGTTGAATGTGTCACACCCACATACATACACCCACACACACTTCTGTTTGGACCAGTTGATCCTGTTTGGAGTCTCATTACAGGACGTCACCTGCATCCTGTACATGCACGTACACACACAAACAACCAGACTACATACATGGAGGAGGAGGGAGAGAGAGAAAGACAGAGGTAGACAGGAGAAGGAGAGAGAGAGACAGAGGGGGAGAGGCAGAGAGAGAGGAAGACAGAAAGAGGAGAGAGAACGGAAGAGAGAGAAATAGGAGGGAGGGGCGGAAGAAAAGGACAAGACAGTGAGGGAGGTAGAGAGAGAGAGACAGAGAGAGAGAGAGAGAGAGAGAGAGAGAGAGAGAGAGAGAGAGAGAGAGAGATACAGAAGGAGAAGGCCTCCAACTTGGAAGGTGGCACTAGTTTTATCTATGTCACGACCACGGCCGTGCCCCCTTGTTTTTGGTTTTGCCCTGCCCTAGTGTTTCCCTGTGTCTGTCATTGTCTTCACCTGTGTCTCGTTGAGTGGTGTCAGTTCTCTTTAGTCTTATCGTGTCAACCTGTGTCTTGTTTGGTTCTGTGTATTTAGGTTCCCATTGTGTGTCCAGAGTTGGTCTTGCCCTTGCACTGTGAGTATCTTGTCTGTTTCCAAGTTCAAGAATAAACCCTTGTTTTGACGCTCTAACTGGCTACCTCTCCTGCATTTGGTCGTACCCCAACACTCACCTTAAAAATTTAGACTTACTTCATGTGGAAATATTAAATGTTTTACAAAAATAGTCTCCAATGTAACCAGGGGCTAACTGGGGGAAAAAAATGGCCCGGGAGTTACTGTTAGACCGGCCCACTCAGTACATGGCGAGTTGCCCACTCAATGCATCGCACGTATTGACCAGTCATTGGCCTACTTGGAAAAATACCCATACACTTAACATTGTTTTGGATGATTACAAAGAAATTGCATCATATATGTTTCATTTCTTACGTTGAACTTCCGAAGTACGTAAGAACACATTTCAGAAGACACTTCAGAAATTCGAAAAAATAGGCACCATGAGTGTTAAATACAGATCGCGAGGAGGAGTATAACAGTCAGTCAGCGATTGTAGACTACTTATGGTCTTAGAGCAATTTATACGTGTTCAAGCTGTGTAATAGCCTATGGAAAATAGTTGGAGGTGCTGGTGATGTCAGAGGGAGGGTTGGTGATGGCAGTGGGCCGGTATTTTGGACCATCCCAACCCCCGTCGGCCCACCGGGGATTCTCCCAGTATCCCCGATGGCCAGTCCGCCCCTGGTTGTAACTGATGGATTGTCTAAATGTAACTGGTGGGACTGTCTAAATGTTTAAACTTGAATCTCTTCTTTCTTAGAAGCAGCCAGTCACTCCTCAACTGTACTGATCATTCCTGCTCATGTCTGATGTATATCAGTCTGTCAGCCTCTGTTCTGTAGAAACCATGTCAGGAATGAGGAAATGCACTTGTTGAGAACATGTCCCTCCCTGTAACAGATGACAGAGCTAACCTGACCGGTTGAGGTAACAGAGGTTGTTTCGTCTGAGAACATTTGAGGCAAAGTTAACTCAGAGATGGGACACGTGGTGAGACTGAGGGGGGTGCAGTCTACAAGATGCAGTCTGTGTATATAGGAGAGGTCTACAAGATGCAGTCTGTGTATATAGGAGAGGTCTACAAGATGCAGTATGTGTATATAGGAGAGGTCTACAAGATGCAGTCTGTGTATATAGGAGAGGTCTACATGATGCAGTCTGTGTATATAGGAGAGGTCTACAAGATGCAGTCTGTGTATATAGGAGAGGTCTACAAGATGCAGTCTGTGTATATAGGAGAGGTCTACATGATGCAGTCTGTGTATATAGGAGAGGTCTACAAGATGCAGTCTGTGTATATAGGAGAGGTCTACAAGATGCAGTCTGTGTATATAGGAGAGGAGTTATAAACATAATGGGATATATCATCATGCTTTCCTTCATTAACCTGCATTGAACAAATCTCCACTTCCCAAGGTGCTGGTTTGTCACTCAGGTCATTTATATCAGTCAAGCATCCTGGGCCTCCTAAGACATGATCCTGACTGAACCATACAGACAGGTCATTCTCTCTCTCTCTCTCTCTCTCTCTCTCTCTCTCTCTCTCTCTCTCTCTCTCTCTCTCTCTCTCTCTCTCTCTCTCTCTCTCTCTCTCTCTCTCTCTCTCTCTGTTCCTTTCAGACAGAACAGTGCAGGGGGGCACATAGGGACCACCACCCCTTTCTAACCATGTCTGTCTGTCTGTCTGTCTGTCTCTCTCTCTCTCTCTCTCTCTCTCTCTCTCTCTCTCTCTCTCTCTCTCTCTCTCTCCCTCTGTCTCTGTCTCTCTCTCTCTCTCTCTCTCTCTCTCTCTCTCTCTCTCTCTCTCTCTCTCTGACCACACATTCCAATCTTGTACTTCTACTGTTGAAACCCTTTCATGTATGAGGACTAGGGGTGTAACGATACACTCAGCTCACGATTCGATACGTATCACAATACTGGGTGTACGATACATTACGTATCACGATATTTTGAACACCATTTTTTATTAAATACATTCAATTAACAGATTTTTTCCAAAACATTGAACATTTGTAAATAATTTTTTTGTTGTACATACAATTGAGTTCACTCAGTTCAACCGATTTCTGTGAATGCAGTGAATGCACGCATGACGCAGGTGCAGAGTAGGTCGCGTGCTGGTAGCTCAACCAATAGGATCAAACGGACGTCATATTGTAAAAATATTGCCATAACTCTACGATACATATTGTAACATTTTTGTATTGCAATATATTGTTCCACGATATATTGTTACACCCCTAATGAGGACAATTAGTTTTTATAGTAGAATGGAGCAACAAACCTGTTTCTAAGCTAAACTTAACCCTACGCTGACAGTGGAGCTAGTTCAATCTACTGTCTGGAGGTGCTCAAAATGAAATATAGAAATTGATATATTTTCATTGTCACATTAATCATAATGACATTTTGTATTTATCAATTATTCTTCAAGAAAATGTCATTTTCCTGTCAATCAGCACCCTTCCCCCTCTCTATCCCCACTGTAGAGTTTAGTTTGATTCAAATCTATCTGGTTTGACCCATTTCTACATTCCAGTCCTGTGCTGCTACAGGGCTCTGTAGAAACCATGTCATGTATGAGGAAATGCAGTTTCACTTGACCCACGTTGTGGGTCTCATGACTTATAAGAATGATGGGTAAATACGACGTGAATCTGAACACATTTGACAACAACACTGTATGTGTCATTAAGGGTTTAAAGAATATTATATTTGTATATCATATTTAGAGTGCTTTGGTCCTCTATAGGCTGAGGAGCTAGCGCTAACAGCTTTTGATTGTGGGTCAAAGAGATGGATAGCCTATGACAACCTATGATGACATAAACCTTCATTCAATACACCCTCTAGTGTAAACCTGTTCCATGTGTTCCTCTGTGCATTGGTGAATGTTTCATTTGCACTGTGCAAGAGTATCCTGAGCATGAGAAAGACCCTGATCAGAGACAGGGCAGAGAGAGGAGGGTTCTGGCAGGGCAGGTGATCAGAGACAGGGCAGAGAGAGGAGGGTTCTGGCAGGGCAGGTGATCAGAGACAGGGCAGAGAGAGGAGGGTTCTGGCAGGGCAGGTGATCAGAGACAGGGCAGAGAGAGGAGGGTTCTGGCAGGGCAGGTGATCAGAGACAGGGCAGAGAGAGGAGAGTTCTGGCAGGGCAGGTGATCAGAGACAGGGCAGAGAGAGGAGGGTTCTGGCAGGGCAGGTGATCAGAGACAGGGCAGAGAGAGGAGGGTTCTGGCAGGGCAGGTGATCAGAGACAGGGCAGAGAGAGGAGGGTTCTGGCAGGGCAGGTGATCAGAGACAGGGCAGAGAGAGGAGGGTTCTGGCAGGGCAGGTGATGTAGGCTGCAGGTGAGGAAGGACAAACATCCAGAGTTACAGTACAGAACACAGAACAGTGATGATCATGTGACAGGGTGACAAGTCATGATTCTGGAATGATTAGGGGGGATTGTACATCAGACTGGCAGAGGTTTTAAAATAATATCATAGTCTGTCTCCTCCCTGAGGCCTGTTCCATAAAGGCCGCCCCACAAAGTTAGACTTAAAGTCCCAAACCTGACTTGTATTATATTAATTAATCAAGCGGGGCTAAAGCGGTTCCATAAAGGCCAATTTCAGCTGACACACTCTTACTAATTCAAGTCAGATTTAAGTAGTCAAGCTAATTGCGCGTGCACCCTATTCTTAAGCAGCCCGAGAGGTAAAACATGGATCATACAATCCACCACGGCAAAAGCAATGCACACGGCCACGTGACTTCTTCCAGAAAGAACGTTCCCTTTAAGCCTTGTACTATGACAGCTCCCTCATCCACCGCTTCATCAAAATGAAACGACACGCCAGGATTGACGTGAACGATAGGCTACGTAGGTCTTGGCTTTTTAGACCTTTACTTCTTTGATTAAAAAACAGACACCATCTAAACGCATCTAAATTGACTTTTTTGACATTGTTTAAAATAAATAGCCTACTATTAATCAATACATTATCCAGTAGCCTAACTTTTTAACATGGTTTTTGTGTCGGGGAAATGGAGGATGAACATATGGATTTAGGTTTGTTTTGCAATTGTGGGCTCCTGTTAACAATTATATAGCTATGATAATTATACTCTGATAATTTAGATTGAGATATAGGCCTATGCCTGATGCCTATACATTTGAAATCACAAACTACCATAGCCATACATTTAACGGCTATGGTGCGTATCAAATCATTGGTCATCATTGTTTAATGCATTAGGCTAAATGTTGTAGCCTATGTAGGCTATTTAAGTTGATTTTCTATAAATGTAGCCTACATATTGAACTGATGAGAATAATAAAATGAGAATGTCCGTGGTAAATCATCGTTTTCCCATTGGGTCAGTGTTACAGGAACGTCTGGTTAAGCAACAACACGGTCTAAGCCTGACAATTAGCCTGCCCTGGACCAGGCTAGTTTCGAAGCATAAGTTACCATAGTAACCGAGTTCGAACTACGTTGAGCTAGCTTTATGGAACCGAATGAACTAGAAATGAGTCAGACTAACTGACATAAGTCTGGCTTATTCGGTAAACCCACTTTATGGAACAGGCCTCTGGACACTGATAAATGATAACACAGTACATCCTCTTCCTGTTGATCAGCACAGGTGGGAGTTCCTTAACCACTGACTGACATTGTTGCCAACACACAATAGCCTATGACAACATTTACAGACACAATAGACGTTTAACAAACATGAAATAATGTTATATTGTAGCCTAGGATCTATGCTGATAAACAAACACAGTCCAGTATTTGAAAGGATAAGACATCCGACCAGGAATAGAGATGCTAATTTACTTAATCATAACCTATCCTGGACTGACTGAGTAAATCTCCACTCTCCAACATATGAATAAACACCTTCTACTGACCTTTATAAAACTCTGGTTTCACCATCAGCCTCCTCTCTGTGCTCCATCTGGTTCTGTGTGTGTCTGACAGTAATGCTGACAGTCTGATCACCTGCAGTGCTGCCTTGTACTCATCTGATCCCAACATTAAAGACTGCTCTTACTGCTGTTGTTATTGTTCCTGTTATGGAACATACAGTACATAGTTGAATGTGTCACACCCACATACATACACCCACACACACTTCTGGTTGGACCAGTTGATCCTGTTTGAAGTCTCATTACTGGAACTTACTTCTATAAGGGTGCATGCATGCCCCAACAAGAGGGGAGAAAGGGGGAGGAGGAGATGGGGAAGAGAGGATGGAGGAGGAGAGGGGAGGAGGACAAGTAGGGTTAGCTGCTAACGTCGGCTGGCTAGAGTGTGTGATGCTGCCTGAACAAAGTAGGACCTGAATAGAAGACAACTGTACTACAGAACAAGATAGGGAGGAGATGGAGGACTAGGTTCTGCAGAGAGAGAGAAAGACAGAGGAAGAGAGAGACAAGGAAGGGGGAGAGAGAGAGAGGAAAACAGAGAAAGAGTACACAGTCAATGAATCTGACGAATTGACGTTTATTAACCACATGGTACACAGGCTACTAGTAAGGCAAACAGCTGTTTGGCCCTAGCCCACGCTAAAGAAAAGAAAGGTAGGCCACAAAACAATAGTGACCGTCTCTTGTGAAACCCAGACGTAACAGAAAGAACAGACGCTAAACCTGGTCTTAACTTCAAATGCTCCATCCCCCTGCCCAACCCCCCTCCATGCCCCTTCGCCCATAGATATATAATACATGTATATATGTCTATGCCTTCGCTAACTGTCGGAGAAATTTAGAATGTAAGGTTATATTCTGAAAATACTGGTGCTAGCATTCCTTTGTCAGTAGAGAGCCCTCTCCCCACATGACCTATAGATGACACTAGGCTTACGTAAACAAACTGACCTAGGTTGACCATTATCATACTAGAGGTGCAATAAACCTTATCTGTGTTGAGTGAATCATATGGTCAAGCCTAAGGTCGGAGAACTCTGTAAGTTTCCACGTGCACGCGCACTCTGTCTCTGGGATCGATCATATTGACAGCTGATATGCAGGGGAGGAGACTTCTCACCAATAAATGGTCTTACCTGAAGACTTGTGAACCAGACAAACTTTGTAGCACAATGGCGTGTGATGTTTTTGTCTCCTTGTGGGCCGGCCGCAAGCAATAAAGCTTTCTTAAACTTGTTCACCGACTGACTGTGCAATGCTTGATAGATTAATATTCATGACAGGTACCAGAGAGGTTGTTCCGTCTGAGAACATTTGAGGCAAAGTTACAGTTTTTCTTGATTGCTTTGATGCAGCAGTCAACTCAAACTCCACATTTTCAAAACAGTTAACACAGAGGCCGAAACAGTGGCACTCATGGTCAAAATGTCACATTTTGTTTGCAAAGGGCTCTAACCGTGCCAAAAGATTTAAAATATGCAACAAAAGCAAATTTTGCCTTCAAACATCACAACTTGCAAACAAGTGTATGAGCTCTTCCAATCAACCATTACACAGTGAATAACACAATATAAACTACAGCACTCAGTGCAAATCAGTGCACCGTTGGTTGTCATTGTAGCCCATTACTGTATGAAGCTTTCATGCCAGTGACATTTGTTGTCAAATTTGCCTTCTTGCAAAGAATTGGATCCAGAATCAGAAATGCTTTGATGCAAATTGTATTGATTCCATTGATTCTTATTTTCAAACTGTGGCTGAAAACTGAAATACTGTAAATATTACACTAAATAAACCTAAATAAAATCTATTAGAGTAAAGTATAAATATGTATTACTGTAGAGTATAAGAAATAGCCACTATTGATACTCAGTCTCTTCCGTCTTGAAGATGGGGCCTCATCCACATCACATTCAATATCCTCTCTTGCGATGCACCGAGGGAAACATCTTCTTTCATGCCTTATCCAACCTTGACATTTCTCTGCACCTATTTCTTGGGCAGCAGCAGTCATTGCATTCGGCAAGGGCATCTGCTCATAGGGACGGTGATCATAAACCTTCCACCTCCAAGCACTGAAGAACTCCTCTATGGGATTCAAAAATGGGCTATATGCTAGAAGGAACTGCATCATCGTCCGAGGGTGTACTGCAGACCACTCATTGACAAGGCGAGAGTGGTGGAACCCCACATTTACATTTAGTCATTTAGCAGACGCTCTTATCCAGAGCGACTTACAGTAAGTACAGGGACATTCCCCCCGAGGCAAGTAGGGTGAAGTGTCTTGCCCAAGGACACAACGTCATTTGGCACGGCCGGGAATCGAACTGGCAACCTTCAGATTACTAGCCCGCTTCCCTTACCGCTCAGCCACCTGATTCCCCCACATTGTCCCAGACGATGACGAAGAGTGGCATGCCAGGCCTCAACAGCCCTCTCTCCTCAGGTGGGATCAGCCTGTCATGAAGTGCATTCAGGAATGTTATGAGGCGCTCGGTGTTGTATGGGCCAATAGTGGGGATATTGCATAGGACACCATCATTGGAGATGGCAGCACACATGGTTATGTTGGTGCCCCTCTGTCCTAGAACTGCTATAGTGGCCCTGTGCCCAATGAGGTTCCTTCCACGTCGCCTCACTTTGCAGAGATTGAAGCCGGCTTCATCAACATAAATGAAGACATGTGCCCCCTCAGCTTCAAGCTCCATTTTTCTCTAAGTAAAAAAAGGCAAAATTACAATGAAAAGTGACTCCAGTTGACTCTAACTGCATGATATGACAAGGCATTGCAGTATACTGTAGTAATGTTTCCTTACCTCCACATATTGGCATCTGGCCTCCTTCACAACGTCAGAGTTCCTTTGAAATGGAACTGTATACAGCTGCTTCATTGCCATATGCTTCTTTCTTAGGATGCGGTCAATGGTGGACACACTCACGTTGTTGATGTTCCTAAACATGCCCTGATCTTCAATCACTGCTGTCCTGATTTCACGCAGCCTTATGGTTGTTTGCCACAGCCATGTTCACAATGGCTGTCTACTGCTCAGCACTACGTAAACATTCTCCCTCTACCACCAGAGAATGGCAGCCTCTGGATTCTATAAAGAATACGTGTAATGAGAATGATGGAACAATTACATAAAGTATGTCACTGAAGATATTTCTGTATATACTGTACAGCAACATTACCTGTTTTCCTGTCGAAAAGTTCTGACAATGGATGCGACAGTGCTTCCGTTCAGAACAGGTTGGACTCTTTGTCCAGCCTCTCTAAGTGAAAGGCCATGATTGATAATGTGATCAATAACAGTTGCCCGAATGTCATCAGAAACCTGAGCCCTTCCAACTATACCTCCACCTCGCACTCGGACTCCCCTTCCTCGGACCCCTCTACCTCTTCAGGTGAGAGTGAGATCTCACCTGCATTAGACCTCTTCCATCCATGTTGGCAAAGAACAACACAGACGCTGCACCTTTTACGTAAGCCCTGCAGACTGATTGCTAAATGAAGATTTGTGTGAAGGAGTGTCAAACAGGTGCTTCAGTGCGTTCATACTGATGTAGGTAGTATGGAGTTTGGACTGCTTGAATGACATCCGTGTTAACTGTTTTGCAAAAGGGTGGGGAAAATGTGTCAATCCAATGAGAAAGTGTTCACACATTTGCAAGAGGTGTCCTCTGCTCTGCTGAGACAGTGATGATGAAAACCGAGTGGATCCCAGTTTCTTTAAACAGGTCAAAGCAATCAAGAAAAACTGTAACCCAGAGATGGACACATGGTGAGACTGAGGGGGGTCACACTGTCTCTAGGGCTCCCTTACAGCAGGGGTGGAGAGACTAAAGGAAACAGACAAAGAGAGGAAGAGAGAGAGAAAGAGTGGGGAGAGGAAGAAAGAGATAGGGATTGAGTGAAGGGGGGAGAGAAAGGAAGAGAAAGACAAATAGAAGGGAGGAAGAGAAAGAAGAGGACAAGAGAGAGATGGAGGTAGAGAGAGAGAGAGAGAGAGAGAGAGAGAGAGAGAGAGAGAGAGAGAGAGAGAGAGAGAGAGAGAGAGAGAGAGAGAGAGAGAGAGAGAGAGAGAATCTGAAATTGGGAGAGCTTCCCAATCTGAAGCTCTCCCCTACTGGGAGCTTCAGAGACCACCCTCCTCCTACCCACCACCACCCTAGAATCATCCCCCCTGCTGCGAGGAGACACAACAATCCAGCCTGGACATCCCACTCCCCACACAGCCACCACCTCACCACTGTGAGGCACAACCAGAGGAGACCACCTTCCCCCTCCCCAACGTCTGCCCACCAACCCCCTCCACACCCACAGCAGCAGAGCTATGCTGCAGCCCCTTGTCCCCCTCTACACCCACAGCAGCAGAGCTATGCAGCAGCCCCCTGTCCCCCTCCACACCCACAGCAGCAGAGCTATGCTGCAGCCCCCTGTCCCCCTCCACACCCACAGCAGCAGAGCTATGCTGCAGCCCCCTGTCCCCCTCCACACCCACAGCAGCAGAGCTATGCTGCAGCCCCCTGTCCCCCTCCACACCCACAGCAGCAGAGCTATGCTGCAGCCCCCTGTCCCCCTCCACACCCACAGCAGCAGAGCTATGCTGCAGCCCCCTGTCCCCCTCTACACCCACAGCAGCGGAGCTATGCTGCAGCCCCCTGTCCCCCTCCACACCCACAGCAGCAGAGCTATGCTGCAGCCCCCTGTCCCCCTCCACACCCACAGCAGCAGAGCTATGCTGCAGCCCCCTGTCCCCCTCCACACCCACAGCAGCAGAGCTATGCTGCAGCCCCTTGTCCCCCTCCACACCCACAGCAGCAGAGCTATGCTGCAGCCCCCTGTCCCCCTCTACACCCACAGCAGCAGAGCTATGCTGCAGCCCCCTGTCCCCCTCCACACCCACAGCAGCAGAGCTATGCTGCAGCCCCCTGTCCCCCTCCACACCCACAGCAGCGGAGCTATGCTGCAGCCCCTTGTCCCCCTCTACACCCACAGCAGCAGAGCTATGCTGCAGCCCCCTGTCCCCCTCCACACCCACAGCAGCGGAGCTATGCTGCAGCCCCCTGTCCCCCTCCACACCCACAGCAGCAGAGCTATGCAGCAGCCCCCTTGTCCCCCTCCACACCCACAGCAGCAGAGCTATGCTGCAGCCCCCTGTCCCCCTCCACACCCACAGCAGCGGAGCTATGCTGCAGCTGTAGCCCAGGCTGCTGCCACAGCCCCTTCCCCTGCTACCTCTGAGCTGGGAGACATCAGGGAGATGCTACACACCCTGTGCACCAGGCTTCTATCCAGCTAAGTTGTACTGTACACCTTCCCAGTTGACAAACAGAACAACATGGAACTATACTGTTTGTAGTAGTAGTAATAGAAATAGTAGTAACCCATACAGTGGTAATATTTGCAAAACAGTACACCTCCATAAAATACATATACATTTATTATACAGTGTTATTAATAGAGAAAAAGTTGTAGGTGTTTTAATTTGTCTCACTATCCAAGTTCATTTTGATTGTTTTCAAATGCGTTCATTTCATGTAAGTTGTTGGAATATACAGGGTCTTCACTCCTCAACCTTTGAGCTGAAGAGTGGAAACCCTGAATTTATGAACTCTCAAAGATGTTGATATAATTGTGCTGACAGAAACATGGTGTCAAAATAATCTGCTCACTCACTGTCCCCCAGGATACGATGAAGTCATAGTGCCCTCTTTAAAACTAACTAAAATACGCAAGGGCAGAACATCGGGGGGGATCTTGGTGTGGTATAAAGAAGGTCTTTGCCATCATATCTCACCAGTTAAACAGGGTAAATCCTATATCTGGTTAAGGTTAGATCAAACCCTGGGCATCACTGATAGAGATATATATATCTGTGCTATTTATATACCCCCAATAGATTCTCCTTACTTTGAAGAAGACATTTTTGAAACTCTCCATTCCGAAATTACATATTTCCAAACCCAGGGAAACGTGCTCCTAATTGGAGATCTGAATGGACGGACAGGAACCGAACCTGACATAATCGACCCACAGGGCAACAACCATGTGTTTGGTCAGTCTCCCCTGTTTACCACACCTACCATCACCCACCGGAATAACCTTGACTCTGTAATAAATCAAAGTGGCAAGGAGGTAGTGCATCTCTGTCGGGCCTTAGGCTTGTACATAGTTAATGGTGTACATAGTGAATGCACTAAAAGAAAAAGCTCGAAGAGCCCTAAATGCAATTAGAAGAAAATTTTATAATTTGCAAATTCCAATTAAAATCTGGCTTAAAATATTTGATAGTGTGATCCAGCCCATTGCGCTGTATGGTAGTGAAGTATGGGGTCCACTCAGTCATCATAGCTATACCCGCTGGGACAAACACCCAACAGAATCTCTACATGCAGAATTCTGCAGATACATCTTACATGTTCACAGAAAGACGCCAACAAATGCATGTAGAGCAGAATTAGGCAGATACCCAATGATAATTAATATCCAAAAGAGAGCACTAAACTTTTTCAATAACCTTAAATCCAGCCCTCTAGAC
Organism: Osmerus eperlanus; assembly: GCF_963692335.1. Classification (NCBI taxonomy): domain Eukaryota; kingdom Metazoa; phylum Chordata; class Actinopteri; order Osmeriformes; family Osmeridae; genus Osmerus; species Osmerus eperlanus. Next base: position 12,657,763 of record NC_085035.1, read on the forward strand.
ACCCTCCACTCCAAAGCCCTCCAAACCCAAGAGCTGAACCCAGATAAGAGTCCCCTATGTCAGTTGGTGCTGAGACTCACTGCCCCCACCCAGACACACCCTGACCAGTCTCACACCAACACTGCTTTCCAAACACCAATCAGAGTCAACCAAATTATAACACAATGTAAAGAAACCTACCTGGAACATTGGAAAGAAGAAACTAAAAGCCAAAGTCGATTAGAATGTTATCTAGCCTTAGAAAGAGATTATAAACTGGCAGAATACCTCTATACTGTCAGAGATAGAAAGCAGAGACAGATCCTAACCAAGTACAGGCTCAGTGACCAATTGGCAATTGAAACAGGACGACACAAAAAATCATGGCAACCAAAAGAAAACAGAATATGTGGTCACTGTTCGACAGGTGAGGTCGAGACGGAGATGCACTTCCTCCTACAATGTGAAACATTCAGTCATATAAGAAATGATTACTGTAACAAACTCCACTCTGTAATGTCAGATTTCAAAGGTCTTAGTGAGCTCTCAAAGGTAAAAATCCTCCTAGGAGAAGGAGACAGGGCATACCTTGCTGCCCAGTATGTATCAGTATGCCACAACCTGAGAGACAGTGAGTGACCTAGACACACAAGGCACACACACAAAGCACACACACAACATATACTGTGTGTGTGACTGACATGTGTATTTCTGTATGTATATATATATTACGTAATCAATCCTTTAATCTTTCAACTGAATTTGCCATGTTTGGTTGTTATAGTAATAGTTGTAATAGTATACCGATGTCCATAGTAATGATATGAATACTGTCTCTGTGGCTCCACTGTTGCTTTGGCAATATGAACATTTGTTCCTTAATGCTAATAAAGCCAATTGAATTGAATTGAATTGAATTGAGAGAGAGAGAGAGAGAGAGAGAGAGAGAGAGAGAGAGAGAGAGAGAGAGAGAGAGAGAGAGAGAGAGAGAGAGAGAGAGAGAGGGAGAGGCGTAGAGAGGGGGGGGGAGGGGAAAGAGAGATATAGAGTCGGTGACATTCACTGGAGCTTCTGCAGAAAGTAGAAAGACTTGGACTTGCTTCATTTATAAATGATTACATGTTTACAATGTCATTCTCTTTTATTTTTGTAACTGGTGGAATGTTTTACTGATATAGAAAACTGATATGAATCTCTTCTTCTACAGGCATCCACTCCTCAGCTGTAGGCTACACAGCATTCCTGCTCATGTCTGATGTCTGTCTGTCAGCCTCTGTTCTGTAGAACAGGAACTGAGGAAATGCAGTTGTTTTGAACTTGATGCTGCCGGCAGATACGATGGGTGTTGCCAAGATTTGTAGGTCCCATGACTTGTTAGAATTATGGGTAAATATACAATAGGAGGGAAAATATAAGGAGGTGAGGGAAGGAGGGGAGATAGGGAGAGTGAGGAAGGGAGGAGGGGAGATATAAGGAGATGAGGCCTTCCCTCATCTCCTCCTCAGATAGGGGAAGTGAGGAGGGGAGATATAAGGAGGGGAGGGAAGGAGGGGAGATAGGGGAAGTGAGGAGGGGAGATATATGGAGGTGAGGAGGAAAGATCGGGGAGGGGAGATTGGAGGAGTTAGGAGAGGAGATATGAGGAGGTGAGGAGGGGAGGGGAGATATTTCCCATCCATTTGATCTTTTCGCATCAGCTTAATCTTGCTAACTCCCTCCACAACAATGATTGATGGTTTAGGGTTGTCTCCATGGCAACAACCTTCTCTCCATGGTCACTCCGGGCCTGAGCCCATGTGTACAAACAAAACAAAACTGTGCATCTTTTAAAAAGTATAAAAAGCAAAATGTAAATTCAAAGTACAATAATTGTGTACAAGATGCAGTGGACTACAATTATAAAACAGCAGACAATACTCAAGTACTTATTATAATTAAAAACAGCGATCATCAGTAAACGTTATGGATACAAACAAGATTTAATATTTAATATTAAGCTGTTCTTGTCTGTACTAAAATCAAAACTAATCAAAGGGCAGTGCTCTTACAAATCACAAGTGAGCGATTTGACTTTTGGCTAACAGACATCACAACCTGCAAAACCTCATTTCAGGGTGGTGCCCCTCCAGAAGTAGAAGAGCTTTCTCAGGCTTATTTACAATGAAAGACAAAAACATGCCAATCAACTACTTGAAATTTAAAGTAGCTATTGGGAGAGAGTGAAAGACAGGAAAAGATAAATAGGCAGGGGGAGGGAGGGAGGGAGGGAGGGAGGGGAGAGAGGTTTTTTTTGTGTTTCTTTTCAGTGTAGTAGGGTGAACACAGACACACACAAACAGGAGGCCCAGACAAGTGGTTCACAATGCAGACATGTCCTAGTGCTGCCCTCTAGTGGTGCTACAGGACACTTGCCTCATTAAAAACCGTAACGTGTTTAGGTGTTTATCTGGCCACCTGGTAGACACCACGCCCTCCCAGTCCAGTGTGTAGTCTTACATGCAGTGTGTCACCTGGTAGACACCACGCCCTCCCAGTCCAGTGTGTAGTCTTACATGCAGTGTGTCACCTGGTAGACACCACGCCCTCCCAGTCCAGTGTGTAGTCTTACATGCAGTCTGTCACCTGGTAGACACCACGCCCTCCCAGTCCAGTGTGTAGTCTTACATGCAGCCTGTCACCTGGTAGACACCACGCCCTGCCAGTCCAGTGTGTAGTCTTACATGCAGCCTGTCACCTGGTAGACACCACGCCCTCCCAGTCCAGTGTGTAGTCTTACATGCAGTCTGTCACCTGGTAGACACCACGCCCTCCCAGTCCAGTGTGTAGTCTTACATGCAGTCTGTCACCTGGTAGACACCACGCCCTGCCAGTCCAGTGTGTAGTCTTACATGCAGTCTGTCACCTGGTAGACACCACGCCCTCCCAGTCCAGTGTGTAGTCTTACATGCAGTGTGTCACCTGGTAGACACCACGCCCTGCCAGTCCAGTGTGTAGTCTTACATGCAGTCTGTCACCTGGTAGAAGAGAACTAGGGTGATGTTCCCGAGCCTTTAACAGTTATGCCTTACGTCTGTTGTCGGACTGAGGTGAGTTGTGTTGACGTCTCGGTACCTGAAGGGTCTTAGAAGGTTGTATGGATGAGCAGTGGGCATATTTATCACAGCTGTATTTCCTTTTGTGTTTCTCTATTTTTATGGAAATGATGCAAATTCTCTGGTTTAACAGGTGCCTTTATATGATAAATTATTGAAACATGGACTATATGTATTAAGTAAAAGCTGTGTAGAATATTTTGTTTTTAATCGAAAAACTAGGAAAAGCTGTAACTGGTTTGAATGCATGCATATCTTACACATCTTGTGTATGGTTCATATTGGCCAAACAACCAAAACAAATTCCCCTGTTTAGAGGAAGATGGGAAACTGAACAATGTCAATGACAATACCACAATGCCAATATCAATATAATTAGTTATTTGCCTGTGGGTTAAATCAGAGCAAGAATGGTCAAAGTAAGGTTAAATTAATATATATTTAATAACATTGCAAATTAATGAAATCAATTACAAGGCAAACATGTTACAAAATGAAGGCTTTAAATCTTACCTACTCTACCATGATTATTGTAACTCAGAGAGAGAAAGCAAGAGGTGAGGAAGGAGAAGGAGTAGGACAAGCCAGAGCTGAGGAGAAGGTCTCAGGAGATGAAGAATCCACAGAACAATGCTTCACAATTCCCTTTATACACAAGAACAACCAATCAGATCACATCTTGACCCTTATCAACATATGACTTAGCAATGTGACAGGAAGTTACACAATGAGGTGTGAGACCCATCAAGCAGAGACTCTGTCCAGCAACTCCAGATGTTCGCATATGAGAGGTGGGGGCAGGGTGACACCCAGCCTTACAGTAGCATGAGAGAGGAGGGGGCAGGGGGACACCCAGCCTTACAGTAGCATGAGAGAGGAGGGGGCAGGGTGACACCCAGCCTTACAGTAGCATGAGAGAGGAGGGGGCAGGGGGACACCCAGCCTTACAGTAGCATGAGAGAGGAGGGGGCAGGGTGACACCCAGCCTTACAGTGCGTTCACACTGCAGCGTTTTTTAACGCTCTGCATCGCTTGCCTTCTGTCATGGAAATTTTGGAATACAGTTATAATGTGTGTGTTTCATATATGAGGAATGTGTTTTAACGGAAGTCTAAAGTTGATTAAGAGTCAACTACATTTGGTAGAGATGCCATTTGCAGTTTTATAACTAGGAGACGGGAAGTCTGGGTGACCTGAGAGAGTTGTTGTCACCTGGGGGGAAGAGACAGTTGGTCTGGAGACAAATGTGGATTCAACTGTATTGTTATTGTGATCTGCTGCTCTGACCCTTCCTGTAGACTTGTTTGAAGTGGCCCACACAAAGGACAGTTGACCATTTGACTGGTGAACCCCTGTGGTTTTACTATCTACTGGTTTGGGGAGAGAGGCCACAATAAAGAACCGTGGGAACTTGATATGAAGTCACTGTCACTGAGCAGTGCTGACCAATCACAGAGTTCAGAATAACCATTTGATCTAAAGTTTATATAAGGCAGGGTTTTGGGGTTGTTCTGCATCACTCTGGCGAACGACCTGTGGCTAGCACCTCCTTCGTTATGACTGATCACAAAGTACTTTGTTAAATCATGATCTGTATAAGCAAAATACATTTATTGTAACCGCCATCTCTTGACTATTCAAATCTGCACAGTGCCGCTGGAATTTCTGCCATTTCACTTGGTGGCCAGTAGGGGGATCCTCGATTGGTCTACGGCGTTCAGCAGGCGGCTCCCCTCGGCGAATTGATCTTCCGGCAAAAAGCCGCCTTTCCTTCCGCCATGCGTGAGACAGCAGGGCCAGGGGGGGCGCCCGTTGGACGTTTTGTGGCTGACGCGGGGTCTTCAAAAGAACCGGTGAGATATTCTTTTGGTTACTGTGTAATTTGAGTTGTCTAAATGTGTGTTGTTTAGACTATGGTCAATAATTCGGTTTAGTTAGTAATAGGGCGGAGACTGGAGAAGAGCTTTGTCCTGTGCGTATAAGTCGTACAAATTGGGAGAACGTTGGAACGTTGGTCCCATTACGTTAGAGTCGTACAAATTGGGGGAACGTTGGAACGTTGGTCCCGTTACGTTAGAGTCGTACAAAAAAGCATGCAGGAAATGTGCTGACGAGCGCATAAAGGGTAATAATTCACACGTGATATCGTGCTGTGTGTCTTTAAGGCCCTGGGAAATTGGGTCAGGAAATGTATTGATTTCTGAGTCCCAAGAGTAAAAAGTATACTTTAGAGGATTGGTGAAGAGTAAATTGGTAATCAGCTGAGTGTTTAAAAAAAAAAAAAAAGTAAAGAAAAGGGAAAAAGTGAAGAAAGGCCTGAATTATGAAATTTCAAAGTTAGTAACGCGCGCGTGTTCATTTTTGTTTTATATGTTTTTTGAGGTTAAAAGAAGTATGAGTAACTAATGGTGTCTATTATTCAAGCTATATACAAATTACAAAAATCAAAATTTTAATTACTTTTCGAAATTTTAATTATTTTTTCGGTTTGAATATTTGTACTTTAAGATTGTGCAGTTATTTTCATTGAAAGTTGGGAAGTCGGAATTTAATTGTTTTTAGAAACGAAAAGGAGTAATTGTGTCTTTATTTTCCGTTGTTGGTTATCGTTTATGGATTGTAATTCTAAAAATGAATGGTCTGGAGACAGAATTGACCTGTCCAAACATCGATTGCTTGAAGCAAAAGTATGGTAACGATAGTTTATTGCAAATGCAAATATGGATTGATAAATGTGGATTTTCGAGTGTGGAGTCGTTTTGTTTTAAGGACCTTATTGTATTGCGAAATGGGTTCGTGGAGAGAAATAGATACACAATTTTTTTTTGAAGTGGAGAAAAGAATAGATTTTAGCCTGATTGGAGAGTTTTTTTTTTTTTTCTGATTGGATGGAGATAGGTAGAGGGATAAAGAAATATTAGGACAGAATAGTGTGGGGAATTTTTCATCTATTTCCCCACAGATTCACGATTGAGATTTTCTGGCTGTTCCGCAAACAAATTTCGCCTCATCCGCAGCCAGGGGTGTTGCGGCAGGATGCGCGGGCGCATGAGGGTTTGCGGGAATGCGAGAACAGAATACGAAGAGGTCAGACATTTGCCATTTCTTCTGACAGCCGGTTATATCTAGGAAAAGTCAAGAAAGTAGGATCCTGGAATGTTTTTTATAGATTTGCTTTGGATTCCCGCAAAGATTGAAGCTTGTGCCTTGACTTGCAATTGCCATTGTGTTTCAAAGAAGGAAAGGTTAAAGTCCTCTCCGGAACAAAGGGTTTGAGTCCCTGTTGTGTTTGGAATAAGCGTGTTGTGGGCTATGGTCAAGGCTGATGCAGAGCGTGTTGACATGCTGTTGAAAAAAACAAGTAGGCCAACACGAATTGCTAGGTCAATCCAAAATGCGTGCTTTAATTGTGGGAATTTGAGCAAAATGTACGTGAATGTCCGGAGATGTGTCATCACTGTTGAAAGTTTTTTTGGAAATTGTGAGCGAACTCGCAAAATCAGAGGGGTTCGTGACCGGAAGTTGAGTTTCGAAATGGTGGCGTACAATGTTTATCGGTTGACACTGTTGGTAGAGGAGAGACGATTGTTTTACAACTCTGTGTTAACCGTTATATGTTTGATGTTAGACTTTACATCGGTCTGATTACCGCCAGAAGGCATTTGTTTTTGAAGACGGAGGCATTCTGTTTTGAAAATGCTAATGTTAATTCTTTGACTGAATTCTCCACTTGAAAAGAGGCGCATGCGCTTGAGCCTAGCGGAAGTTGATTCTTTCAGTGAAGCTCGTTCTGCGTGCAGTGCCCACACGTGAGTGCAAAAAAAAAAAATATCACTCATTTTATTGAGAATTTGACGTTGAATTGTGAAGTATATTGGTTGGGGAAACAGATGTATGTTTCTGTTTCTTTGTCGAACTTAAGAACATATTGTGAGTTGCCATACTCTTGATTTGGAAATTATGTACAGACCGATTTTCTATATTATGAGCTTGATTCGTTATTGAATAACGCGCTGGAAATTTAGTGTTTGGGTAGGATAATTGGTAAAAGGCCAGTTTTGGCAATAAAAGCGGTATTCATTTGAAGAATTACAATCCCGGGGTTATTGAAATTTTATAGAAAGTTATGTGTTCAAACGGAAATGTTATGTTGTTTAAGGATTTTTTTTTTGTTTATGTCTGGAAATGTTCGATGGTTTTATTTTTAATTTTGTGGGAGTTCACAGATGTTACTGTTGTTTAAAGAAATATGTAAAGGGTTATGAAGAAGTGATTAGAAAGATTGAGCCAGTCCGAGGGACTTAAGTGTATACAAGGGGAACTAGTTAGAGAGACTGAATTGCGATTGTTGTCAAGGGCAAAGGTACTACATATGTGTGTTTATTGCTGCTGAGATGATTTGTTGAAATGTGTTGGGTTTGGTGGTATTCATATTTACCTATTTAAATGGACTTGAAGTTGAAGCTTTGTCCAACCAGAATGCTAATACATGGGTAAACTGTCATTCTCTGGCGAGTGATATTAGGTGCATTTGTAGATTTCGGAGCCAAATTTTTATGTTGAAAATAAAATAGTACTAATGGTTGATAGACTTGAAAAGATAATCCAGGCTGTGACTGTTGGTTAATGGCTAATGGTGAAAACGTGGAGGAAGTGCATTTTGTTCTGTCCCGAGACAAAGGAGAGTCCAGGAAGTTGAATTTGCAACTATGGCAACGACATTGGCTAACAAACTAACAGACCGACAGGCGGGTACAGGCTAGTAAAGGAATTGCAGCTTGATATTTGAGATCCAGGATGAGTAACCGCATGACGCATGCGCAGATGGAGGTTGAGAAATTTACAAAGACGCAAATTTAGAGAAATAGATACATTTGGAGCGAATTTTACTTATTAATTTGGTTACTTTTGAAATATGTTACGTGATGAGCATTTTGAGACATTTGCTAACAAGGTTTTGTTTGTTTGAGGACATTTTAAATGAGTTTCAGAAATTCCGAGGAAAGGTGGGGGCTAAAAGAGTCCCGTTACGATGAGTTTTACAAAGGTGATCCCAGAGGGTGTAATTCTGCATAATTATGTGAGTATTAATGGTGAAAGATGTGTCCGTTTGGATGAATTCGAAGTTTGGTGGCTTACGAATGTATGATTTAACATTCGTTCTAAATCCTAGCCAAACAGGGAGGTAGAAGCCTTTCAGACCAGGACTTGTATTTACGAGCGGAACATCTGTGGTGTGTGATGGTATCCATAAAAATGCAGAAATTAGACCCTGGTTCATAAATTTGTTCTAATTGGATTGGAAAAGTTATACTTTAGCAAAATTAAGTGAATAGCTGGTAAACGCCAACCATCTGTGTTGTTTAAAAGAAATGAAAAAAGGTTGAGAGTTTTTGCTTTGTTCCAGAGCGCGCTGTTTGATGTGAGTTTGAAATGCGCGATTGTTTATTTGAGTTGATACACTAACAAAGAGTAATTGAGATAGTTGGTAAATATAGGAATATTCAAAGGTGTATACATTACATGCTTTGATAAAACTTTTGAGGAGTTAAAGAATAAGGTTTTGTTTTACGGGTTTATGTTAAATTGTGAATTTAAAGGTTTAAAAGAAAAAGGGAGAGTTTATATTTTCTTTTGTCTTAAGGGCATGGTACAATGTTTTGGGATAAACAGTTAGGCTGTGATGAGGTTGTATCATTATGGTATTGGTTCATAAAGAGGGTTATGATAATTTGGTTTTGAAATAATTTGGGAAGACTCATTAAGTCTGATAAATTGTGGTTATGATGGTTTGTGCTAAGTAGCTTGTTCTGGACTGCAGCCAAAGCAAGTTATGAAGTTCTACCTATCTAACCTATATAGAAATATAGATGGGGTATAAGTTTGGTTAATGGTTACATTAAGAACATTTTATGGTCTATGTTTTATTTTGGAATCATACAGATTAAATTCTGGTTTAGGGTAGTGATGCTAGTTTTCTACAATGTCTTGGAAAAAGAGAGATTTGATTTGGTGAATTTAAATACAAAAAATTAAAAGGGAATCTAAAATGTAAAGGTATTCATTTGAACTGTTCCTAAAGGTTTTTTGAAGAAAAGATAATAAGAGACTAAAAGTTGAGGTTATTCGTAATTTGGATGTTTTCTAAAATAGTTTTATTTTATACAAATTGGTTCAAAAGTTGGTTGCTTCAGTGTAAGCTTGTTAATTCATAAAAGGGAAAAGAGTTAAAATATTTACTGATAGTTAAATACATCATTGGTGTTACATATGATTTTGGGAAAGGTATGGAAACAGGAAGTTTCTTAGTTTGATCTGGGACACAACTTGCTGTATGCAAATGTGGAATTCACTCTAACAATTATGATTATTCCACAGGGAAAATGCTAGTGCTGATACTAGCTGGAGCAGTTTCTAGATTGCCTGAATGCATTGATGAACTAACTAGAATATGTTTTTGATGTTGATATGTTTACAGGAAGTGATGAGATGATGTTGCTATGTCCGGATGAGCCTAACTTGACAAATTTGGGCTTACAGGACTCTTTTGAGGAAAATTGTTGTGTGACCTTGATACAACATTTGTTATGGATTCTTTAAGGGAAGCGCAGGCATCTTAGAGAGGAAGAGATGACGTTTAGGAATTTATGACTGACTGATGACTGACTGATCCAAACAGAGTGACTATGGGGGTTTTATGGTTTTATGAATTTAGTTTCAGTAGTTTGGATTTGTGATAGGATTGTGAGGGTTTGATATGATATTGCTGAGTTGAAAATATTGGACTGTATTTAACCCAGAGTGAGAATTTTGTTTTGTTTGAGTATATTTGATAAGAATTACAGAATACAGCGGACAGATGGAGAAAGGAATGGTGGAATGGGGATTCGAACTTGGACAAATCCACAAGAAAATGTGTTTTGGAAAAAGGAAGGATATGAGAATAAAAATGGAGGTTGTATGGTCTGCATAAAACATTTATCTTGAGATTTTGCTAAGTTAACACATGGAAAGATCATGCCTCTACAGTTTGTGTGATATCAAGAAGAATGCGTTATTTTAGCATACAAGAGGATTTGTAATGGATGCATAGACATTTTGTCAGTTATTCATATGTGGGATAAGTATTATGAGAAAAGGAATTTAAACATGATAAGCTTCACAGTTAAGGTTAGAGAAACCATTTGGGTATTGATAGATGGATTTTGTAGAGTTCAATTTTTGGAGAAGTGATACAAGAAGTCAGTTACCTTTAACTGACCTCTGTGAGAATGTGCTTGTTTATCACTGTGCAACCTTTTTGGAGTCTATTTTGTGTGAGATTCACAGGCAGGTGAAGGAGACTATTCCTATGACTGGACCGCTGCATGATTTGATACCAGAGGACTGGATCGTGGTGAAGGACCTGAAACGCCTGGTAAAACCCAAGGTGGACGGGGCCATACCAGATTCTCCTGACGACTAATCCGGCGGTTAAGATCGAGGGGAGAGCAACGTGGATACACGCTAACCATTGCGTGCACCTTGTCTGGAGACGGAAGCAGAGGATACGCGTTCTGCGTAGTACTAAGGAATTTCCGAGCTGTGCGCAAAGTGCAGTGTTGTTGAAAGTTGCCCTGAGCAATTTGATCGTCGTTTGCAATCGATTCGACTAGACTACACCGCCTGACAGAAGTTTGCCTACATCCAACTGAAGATGGCATCCGTTCCGACAACCTGGACTTTGTGGTGTACGGGGTACAATGGGTTTTGTCTTGAGACTAGCATTTCTTATGTTAATGTTTGAATTATTTTTCTTAATTAACTGTTTGGGTTTATGGAATTGTAAAAAAAAAATATATATATTTTGGAATTGTCATGGAAATTTTGGAATACAGTTATAATGTGTGTGTTTCATATATGAGGAATGTGTTTTAACGGAAGTCTAAAGTTGATTAAGAGTCAACTACATTTGGTAGAGATGCCATTTGCAGTTTTATAACTAGGAGACGGGAAGTCTGGGTGACCTGAGAGAGTTCTGTCACCTGGGGGGAAGAGACAGTTGGTCTGGAGACAAATGTGGATTCAACTGTATTGTTATTGTGATCTGCTGCTCTGACCCTTCCTGTAGACTTGTTTGAAGTGGCCCACACAAAGGACAGTTGACCATTTGACTGGTGAACCCCTGTGGTTTTACTATCTACTGGTTTGGGGAGAGAGGCCACAATAAAGAACCGTGGGAACTTGATATGAAGTCACTGTCACTGAGCAGTGCTGACCAATCACAGAGTTCAGAATAACCATTTGATCTAAAGTTTATATAAGGCAGGGTTTTGGGGTTGTTCTGCATCACTCTGGCGAACGACCTGTGGCTAGCACCTCCTTCGTTATGACTGATCACAAAGTACTTTGTTAAATCATGATCTGTATAAGCAAAATAAATTTATTGTAACCGCCATCTCTTGACTATTCAAATCTGCACAGTGCCGCTGGAATTTCTGCCATTTCACTTCCCACAGTACACCACGCTCGGGGGCGTGTTAGACAAGTTAATACAGAGTTGTAGTTCTCTAAGGTCACTGTTGTAGTCATGGCCAAGCGTGCAGATTTGGGTTCATGTACTCACAATATCGATCAAAATACCACTTTTACACAACATTTATGTAAGTGCAAGATTTTACTAGTGCAAGATTACAGTAGAATACATGTTACGCCACCGGTCACTCAACCAGTCGTTTGTAGGCTGGGCTAGCGAGCTAGCAGTGGCACAGAACAGTCACGTAATGTGACGACTACATTTAAAAGTAGGCTATAAAAACACACTAGGAACAATGACGACATCGGCAACCATGCACCATGCATTATTAGTTTAATGTAATCTTTAAATTCAGGCTCGTCACATTAGTAACTTTGTTCTGAACAGAACTGGGTGTGCAGACACATACGAAAAGTTTCTCCTCCATCTTGAAATTGTCAAACCTAGAAATGTTTACCATGACGAACAGTTGCTACGTTACAAGAAACAAGAAACCAATCCGATTGGCCAACGCTAGCGTTTTCACGCTCCTCATTTACATAAAGTTGAGAAAATCCAACTTGCAACGCTCCGCTCCGCTCCGCTCGCCTTCCCACAATGCCCTACGCGAGCGTCAACGCCTGGTTTCATTGAAAATGAATTGGAAGCCGACGCCACGCGCCGCCCGCTCCGCTGCAGTGTGAACGCACTGTTACAGTAGCATGAGAGAGGAGGGGGCAGGGTGACACCCAGCCTTACAGTAGCATGAGAGAGGAGGGGGCAGGGAGACACCCAGCCTTACAGTAGCATGAGAGAGGAGGGGGCAGGGGGACACCCAGCCTTACAGTAGCATGAGAGAGGAGGGGGCAGGGGGGCACCCAGCCTTACAGTAGCATGAGAGAGGAGGGGGCAGGGAGACACCCAGCCTTACAGTAGCATGAGAGAGGAGGGGGCAGGGTGACACCCAGCCTTACAGTAGCATGAGAGAGGAGGGGGCAGGGTGACACCCAGCCTTACAGTAGCATGAGAGAGCGCCTACTGGACATAAACACAGCTACGTTTTTCTTTCTCCCCGCTGTGTGGAGGGGGGAAGAATGATCTCAGCTGGCAGCTCTGTACCCTGAACATCCCACTGGTGACCTTGGGCACAAAGCCTGGGTTAGGTCACACCACTGCGCTTGTCTGGTCACCTGAGATGATCAGACAGTCTGCGTGTGTGGACAAGGGACACAAGTCACTCACTGGCTTAGCCGGAGTCAGAGCGAGGAGGAAGCTGGTGAGATAAACGAAGCACAGGCTGGTGATTGGTTCAAACAAAGGATTCCATAACTAGACCCTTGTCTCTGAGGCTTAATCCATTTCAATCTACAAACCTTCTGACATTCCCCAGACAGCTGCTCTCTGCTGATTCAGCAGCACTGGAATGAGATCCATGTTGTCATGGTTGTGTGCTGGAATTCACGTGGTCCCACCGGGGCCCTGACGCTCTCTGAGGGGGTCTGAGCCTGTACGTACCAGACAGGAAACCTTTAACCAACAGGAGGCTGAACAGAGTCGTCCTGGCAACACCTTCATGACAAGCTGAGACGGCTGTTGCATATACCCTGACACTACCCGCAGATATCAGGTCTGCTCCTTTGTTGAGCAGGTCTGGGATATGCAGGGCTCTCAGGGAGGTGAGACAAGACAGGCACTCATGCAGGCACGTAAATATGTCCTCTGAGCCTTCTCATACTACAAATGGACAGATACAAACAGATGGGTTTTACTCACAGCAAAACAATGATTATCCCCGAACGACCTCCTAGTTAAGTTACTAAACCATCTCACTGGTTTGTGTGTGTGTGTGACCCTGCCCATCTCACCCCTTGACATAAAGTAGGCCAGGCCTATTTTCCTTTAAAACAAATATTTAAAGACCAAACATGCTGTGTTATTTTAGTGCTAATCCTATTTAGACATCCTTCTTAGTCTAACACTTAGATCTTAAAACAAAGTTAAGCACTCTTTTTTGTTTTATTTAGCTGTTGACTCAGTGATAATAACCCTTGACTCTAATATGTCAACAAAGTGAATTTTCAACCTGGCTCAGATTTCTGTTCTGTAAATGTATGCAAATAAGTGCATATTTAATTAGATGGTGCCTCACTCGCCGATTAATTGAAAGTTTACAAATAAAATTCCATTATGAAAACAAATAGTCTTACTTATTAAGTGGGTTATAGGCTAATAGTTAACATGTTTACCATATGAACCTTTAGCATCTGACCACAAACATACATATTTGTATTCCAATTTCACTTATTCAGTAAGTAAAATAAAGTAAATTAGAAAAGAGAAAATTGAGAAAGTGTCAGCAGAAATTGCCACTTTTCTGCACCCTTGCCCCTTCTGCTCCCTCTCATATTCAACCTCACATATCATTGGTCTTGGTCAAACAAGCCTGCTAACGTTATATCTTGTTTGATCTTTATGATAATTGTCAGGTCATTTCTCTGAAATGCAGAGGCTCTCAGAATGAAACCTAAACTGTTCTACCTTTAGACCCTGTACATGATAACTGAGTCATGGGATAAGCCAAGGTGTTTTGTTGTTACAAAGGTTGTAATACCTGCACCCTAGACTTTCTGCTTCCTGTTGGCTACTTCAGGAGATTGATTGACTTTATTGCCCACAAGGGCACAGTGCCTGTGATGCACTTGGTGATTAAGATGTTGGTGAGGCACACACACAAATTCCTGGAACTGTAGATAGATAGGGCACAGTGCCTGTGATAAGGTCGGTGACACACACAGATTTCAGGAAATACATATAGGGCACAGTGTCTGTGATGCAGCAGGTAAGTAAGATGTTAGCGACACACAGATTTCTGGAATTATAGATTGATAGTGCAGTGCCTGTGATGCAGCAGGTGAGTAAGATGTTAGCGACACACAGATTTCTGGAATTATAGATTGATAGTGCAGTGCCTGTGATGCAGCAGGTGAGTAAGATGTTAGCGACACACAAATTTCTGGAATTATAGATTGATAGTGCAGTGCCTGTGATGCAGCAGGTGATGACAGTTTTTCTCAGTGGCTTTAGTACCTGCATTCCTCAAATCACATTAGAAATTCTCAAAAGTACTTGTTCAACCTCCACATCATTGTCACTTATGCACATCATAAAAGCATTTGCTCATTCTTATGAACAGATTTCCATGCTCTGGTACATTCATGCGAATGATTATGTAGCCTACAATTGTCTGCTGTTTCCTACATTATCAATTGCTTATGTCATGTTGATCCAATTGTATCATATAGCTTTTTTGTTAAATAGTAGTACCTCCACAAACATCTAGACATTTAGTTCATTACATAAGAAAATACATGCACAATGGTTGAGCGAGTTGTCATAACTGTAGGCCTAATTCACCATACTGCATGTGCAGTTCTTGTCACGGCCACAGCCGTGCCCCCCTGTTGGTTTTGGTTTTGCCCTGTCCTAGTGTTTCCCTGTCATTGTCTTCACCTGTCTCGTTAGCGTCATTGTGTCCACCTGTGTGTCGTTTGGTTCTGTGTATTTAGGTTTCTGTTTTTGTCTTGTCATTACTACTACCTGTCCGTGTGAGTACCCTATCTGTTCCCCGGTTTAATAATAAACCCTTTGTTTTTACCTCGCATCTCTCCTGCGTTTGGGTCCTACCCCTCCTCACACCCTGACAGTTCTGTCTGAGGGGCATTTGCTATTTTGACATTGACATTTGTGTTTTTTACTTTGTGCTATGAGGAGCAATAAAATAGTATTGTATTTTTTGTACAAAGCATTGGAAATCAAATCCTTGTCTCTATATTGGCTAAACTGTAGTGAATGTAGTCTACTCTAACCTTCCAGAATTTGGCCTACTATAATTTAGTTGTCTTTACTTTAGTCATTTTTCTATTTTTTAACTTGTAAAATGGAGTTAAAAGATGTAATAATATTGTAGCGACCTGCACAGACAGATGTGTGTGGCATGTTGGGCTGTTGTGTTTTGTGGCCATTGTTCAGTGTTCGCGGGGTCTGACATGCCGATCAACCTGCCATCTGCCAATCACAGGAATGCACGGAATGTTCGGTTGCAGGGCATCCTGGTGGTTGGTGGAGGGGCATGGGGGGGTTGGGCTGAAGGGATGGGGCATTGTTAGGACCAGGTTTGACCTTTTTAGCGCTCTCTCTTACGCCTGGGTTTTCAAGAGCTGGTCGTGATTGTTCTGTGTGCTAGTACGCTTCTGTTAGTTGATTTGGCGTAAGCTATGGCCAAACAGTAGCCGGTGTTACCGTGAATAAAAGATTCAGATCCTGTAACGTCATCGCATGCCTGTTGCTTTCGGACCTAGGCTGGTAATTACAATATGGTGTAATGGCACAACACCATTCAAGACAAGTTAGAACTCAAACCATTCTCAGAAATGTAGACTCTCAAAATGAAACTAAAACCGCAGTGGATCACGTGTACTCTGTACAGTCTGGATGACAGCCTCAGACAGACCTCTGTGTTCTAAGAGGTCTCTCAGTAGCCAAGCCAGCTAAATCCTGTATGTTTGAAGGAAAAGCAGAAACTGAACAGTGTTTAAACATTAACCAAATAATGAAACGCAAGTATCAAACGCGAAACGCGAGTAACTTTGTGGGCGCTGTTATTATACCGGTGTTACGTACAATGTTACAGGTAAGTGTTCGACGTCAAATACGATACCAGCGAATGGGTCAACGGTGTAGTGGCGCACAAGCAATGCAAACTGGGTCTTAAGGACGGTTCTGTACATTTATTAGTACAAATACAAATAGACAAGGGACACAAAACAGGACACGGAGAAGGGACTATGAGCGGTTCCCGACGAGACAAACAAGTGCACTATGCTAAGGACCAACCGGCCCTGTTGGAAAACCATTGACTACCTACTCGCATTTCAATTCTAACCTGACCATGCTCTAGGTTACAAAGGGTGCAGGTGGAACCGCTCCTAAACTAAATCAAATCAAATGTATTTGTATAGCCCCTTTTACACGCAAGCATGTCAGAGGGCTTCACGGTCCGTGTACCTTGTGGCCATTGTTTTTTCTATTTTGCGACCCGTGTTGACAAACGCAAAATAGGGCCGTAATATCGTTTTGTCACTTTAGTAAGTCGAACACACATTTAAGTATAACGGCTTGTTTTTGGTTGTTTCGTTTTTTTAGGAATAATGAAATAACCATATAACACAATTGGTATAACGAGCCATTAATCGTTGTTTTGATTATTCCATATCCTTTATGCTGATATCTGCAAAAGATGAAAAATAGGCTCGTAATATCGATTTGTCCATTTCGGAAGTCAGAACCAGATGATGGGGAAATGCGTGGTTTCCGTTGTTTTATTTTTATTTTGGAATAACGGAATATCCATATAACACAAACGGTATAACGAGCCATTTACTCATTTGTTTGATCGGCCGTATTATGCATACTGGCACAAGTGAAAAAGAGAGAGAGGGAGAAATGTGAAACTATTGGGGGTGTTATTACTTGCGAACACCAGAGGGCAGCAACGACTAGCTTTGAAAAAAATGTTCCTGTGATCTGCAGGCCTACAATCTTGACGACATGGCAGCAGGTTCTTTAGTAGAAGACACACGCACGAAACTGAAGGCACATGTTGACCGCGTTTGCTAGTTGCTACTTAGTTAATAAATCTTTGATGAACCCAAGTTTCTTTAATATATATTAGAAACATTACAAGACGGGGCTCCAGTGTGTGTTCAAACAAGGCCAAAAGTGCCAGACGGTATCAATCACACCCGTGCAAGTAACACTCCACGCCCCAACCCTCCCTCCCCCCACCTAAATTATGCTTTCAGTTCTGTTGTACGTCTTAATGAAGTGCATTGAGGCAATCATAGTAAGAAAGTTGAGGTCATGCGGGCTACCTTTGCAGTTTACATAGACACACAACTGACAGAGGCACTGTTGTGGATACTTTTCTGTTCTGATCATACTTTGCAGTTTACATAGACACACAACTGACAGAGGCACTGTTGTGGATACTTTTCTGTTCTGATCATACTTTGCAGTTTACATAGACACACAACTGACAGAGGCACTGTTGTGGATACTTTTCTGTTCTGATCATATTCTATGTCCAGATTCAACTTCTTCAAAATCCAAAAACAGCACGGAGCAGCAACGAGAGGGTTCCCCGGAAAATCTGATTTCCTTTGTCTGTGTTGCATCTTTTATATCCAACAAATTACACTGGACAAACACAGCTGCCCAGTGCGACTCCCGCCTTCCCTCTCATACGCCAGAACACAACACAACATTTATACGTGACGACATCATCAGCCTAATTGGGCTGATTAGACACAGCCGCGCCAGTTCTGGAACATCGACATCGGGGCGCGCACACCGACGTCGTCACCGTCACAGGAACACACAGGAACACCTAGAACCCACAGGAACACCTAGAACACAGAGACAAGACACACACACCCTACAGGCAGGAGAGGGAGTTGTAACACCCTCACCCATAAAACACAAACCCTCAGAGGCCTGTTCCATAAAGGCCGCTCAAAAAAGTTGGACTTAAAATCCCAAACCTTGACTTAGTCAAGCGGGGCTAAAGCGGTTCCATAAAGTCAAATTTCAGCTCACGCACTCCTACTAATTCAAGTCAGATTTAAGTAGTCAAGCTAATTGTGCGTGCACCCTATTCTTAACCCTTGTGTTATCTTCGGGTCATTCTGACCCATCAGTCATTGTGACCCACTGTCGTATTGCGACAAATTTACCTCATACAAAAACAAAGTGAAGCATTTTCTGATGAAGAAAGTGTTTTGTCCGTCTCTTCATAAACGGAGTGACTAAGTTCAGTTGAGTTCTGGATTTTAATAAGTATTTTCAATCTGCAGATTGGGAGAGAAAACCAGACCTCTGACAATAAATGACCACACAACACCAGGCTTAGGTCTCAATCATGTCTCTCTCAGCTCTGAAAGCCGGAGGACCATCTTTTATAGGGCACAGGAATGTAAACATAGATAGTGACAGTCAGGCAGTAATGACGTTACAACAGTCTCAGAGGAAGAGATTCACAGCTCCCAACACATGACCACTCAGACTAGAGAGATCATAGTTGGCGCTCTCCTTGTAGTCATGACCAAGGACGTTTACCCAGTACTTTCTCCTGATCACGAACATCTATTAACCCTGACACATAGACACCATATACTGTTATTAATAGCAAGCTTACATGATAAACGTACTAACTAGTATCCAATGACTAGTTCTATTGATTAGTGATTAGTGTAAGCACACAGGAAATCCCAATTTCTTCCACAGTCCCCCCTTTTGACGTTTAACGTCAACACAACAACCATTCATCAACTGTTTATCTGGGGCCTGCTGTAGTGCCTTACATTTCACAAGTTTCATACCATTTAAAAACCTTAACAATCAAACAATACAGTATCTGTAACTACTCAGCACAGCATACATGATTATAGGATTTGAAGAAATATTAGGTAGTACCCAATCACAGGTGAAAAGGTACAAAGTCATTGAAGTGAATAGCTTTTTGCTTAGTTTATCAATAGTTCTAGAAACATAGGCATATTTCTCTGCTGGACATACCCACTGGTCATGCTCTCGTGAGCTCAACACATCAGGGTATAGGTCAAACACTGTTCATTAAATTCAGAGTATTTCAAACAGTATAAAAAGTAATAAAGTAACCATCTTTAATTATTGTTAACTGATCTGTGGTCAAGGACAGATCTATTCACATTGCATACAGCATTGTATATCAGTTGGAAAATAGAAGGAGGCAAATGGCCATCTTTATTACATTGGCAAAATAGTCACTTGGTACTTGAGATTACATATCAGACATTTCAGTCATTCCCAGGGCAATAAAGTTATCATCAGTCTTGCTTGCTTTTGTCTGTGGCTTGATTTGGACTACCATAATCTTACTGGCAGCCTTACGAAAACCTACTGCACAGCACTGTACACAGCAGGCAGTACACATCTTCCAAGCGCAAACCACAATCAGCACAACAACGATTAACATGCCCAATCCAGTGATTCCTATTTGAATGATAGTCGAAAAAGAAACCTCGAACAGAGGAGGTTAGTCAGCACAATTCCTAGCTTCAGGTTCCCCCAAAGCTGACATTATGTTTTAATGTAAGCAGCCATACTTGTGATATTAGCAGATTCATCGTGGATAAAAGTACAACAGTCATGACTTATCACAGCACAGCTACCTCCCTGAGCTGACAACAGATAATCCAGTGCCATACGGTTCTGGAGCACTACCTGCCTCATGGCCTTCATCTCAGACGCAACTGCAGTTAAGGCGTCGGCTGTCTCATTACCAATGGACTCCAACCCTACTGCTAATCTCCTAATATCTCTAAAGGCAGTGATAACACCATACACAGGGAGAATGGCAACTGAAAACGTGAAAAGTGACTGAGTACTATTGAATCCACGTGATGTGATCCCAGCTTCTTAGCATCTGCATTAATAATACTTCTCTTGTGGCGGTGCCACCAATGTTTGGGAAAGGGGTGCAGGGGCAACCCATCTACAGGTCTGAGGGCTCCTACAATAAACCCAAGGTAACACGTT
Source organism: Osmerus eperlanus (assembly GCF_963692335.1). Taxonomy (NCBI): domain Eukaryota; kingdom Metazoa; phylum Chordata; class Actinopteri; order Osmeriformes; family Osmeridae; genus Osmerus; species Osmerus eperlanus. The sequence goes on from NC_085035.1 coordinate 12,677,962, forward strand.
CCTGACCAGACGGCCGGCAGGAAATAATAAGCACTCTTAACACATACCCACATGGTGCCATTGTTAGCTGCACGACGAGACCAAAATGGTGATGCCCTTATACTTACAGGTCCATCTGCAACAGGCAAATCATGCAACAGGCTGTTAGCATACATACCACAGTGTGGTTACATGTATTTTTACCAAATACCTTCCCATAATTATTTAAACATTTAATCAACCATATACTACATCTTCTGTAGTATGCTAAAAGTGTAGGAATAGCATAGTCAGCAACATCAGGAATTTATGTCACCCGCCCAAATGGTATACAGGACAAGTAACATTGAACTCAGATACAATTGAACTTACAAATCATCCAGTAGAGTGTGATCATACATAGAAACCGTATCCTTGCATGTATTTTTTCACTCTCACTGTACCACTATGCCATACACAAAACAATGCAGGTGGGGCATATTCAAGAGATGACTGACTTGTTCGACAGAACAGTCACATTTATTACATCCAACCCTACACAAGGCCACTTCTTGACCTTACACATATCAGCCATTGACAGAGGGACAGATATCCCTGGATAACCTCCAGAATGCTTGGGACTCTAACCACAAACCCTGCAAGGTCTGTCCCCTCTAATGCTGCGTCCAGTCATTTTTTCCCGTCCACGGAAAGGTGTTGTTGCACAGATTGTTCTTCATGTGTGCTTTATGATGAATCTCAATGTTCACATCAGTATAATTGGGAGCGTGCAATAGTGACTCTCGGTGTGGCTCATGTATGCGATGTCTGTGGACTCGTGCGTCCAGTATCAGTAAATGTCTGTCAGGTGTGTGCGTCAGTATGTCTGGATCTCATCTCTCATCGTAGCTCCGGCAGTGGCCTCGGTTTCCTTGAAACAACCGAAGGCCTCCACCACAGTATCCTCTCGTCCCCATTCTGGGTGCTGTCATCTGCTTCATGTAGAGGCCGGAGGAAGACTGAAAGTGTCTTCCCCTCTCCAGGCTCCTCTCTCTGGTTTCCCGTCTGGGTGCTGTCATCTGCTTCATGAATCACACATGGGGGAGAGAGGCATGGTAGCAACAGCAGCCCCTCTCTGGCTTTCTCCTCATGTGACTCACCTTTCGACGTCTTCAACACCTCTGGGTGGGTGCTCTTTGGGACCTCCTTCTCAGCGCCCCTGGATTGGAGTGCTGGATGGCGGGATCCTGGTTTTGGCTCAAATCGGTCAGCTGGACTGGAGCCTGCTCCCGGATCAGCCGCTGCAAACGGGTCTCCACCCCCCTTGGTGTACTCCTGGAGGAGTAACCCAGTGGGGATGAGACAAATGACAAGTTGGAGCAGGCACCATTTGGAGGTGCACCTGCTCCTCCACCGGCCCCTGGCTCTCCGTTGGGACCCTCCACCGTGTTGTTCGGTGGAGGGGCCATTTTGCACTCCGTTGCATGAATCCATGTCGGACGACCTTCCACTTTTACAGCTGTGTGAGTCACCAAGAGAAAACCAGGTATGGACCGGTCCATCTTGGTGAGAGGGCAGTCCTCCGTTTGTGCACTTTCACATAGTCTCCCGGTTGATAGGGATGACATGGCTCCCCAGCGGGCAGCTTTCACCTGTGAATGCACAACCCTGGTTGCTCTAGTTAGGGCAAAACAAAAGTTTAACATTGTATCATCCATCTGGTGGATATCCATCTGTTTCAATGATAGTGGGGGAGAGACAGGCAATTTCATTGGTCTCCCTAAAACTATCTTGTGTGGGGAAAGTCCATTCCTCCTCTGGGCACATGGCCATATGAGCTAGTGGGAGTGCATCAGGCCATTTTAGGCCAGTCTCTTCACATATCTTGGCTAGTTTGTTTTTCAAAGTTCCATTTTGCCTCTCCACTGCCCCTGCAGACTGTGGGTGGTAGGGACAGTGAAAATGCTGGTTGATCTGGAGCGCTTTACAAAGTTCCTGAACAATTTGACCCGTGAAATGTGAACCTCTATCACTGGACAGTCTTGTGAGGATCCCATATCTACAGATCACATCTCTAATAATAAGAATCTTGGCTATCGTGGTAGAATCAACTTTCCGACATGGGTAGGCTTCTACCCATTTCGAGATCATGTCAACAATTACAAGTACATACTCAAAATTACAACACTTGTTGTTGTACAACATTTTGTAAATTAATAAAAGGACCACTTGGTGGTGGGTGGGATCTTCTCTTTGGTCCCTTTTCGGGATTATGCTGCTGGTAAATATGACACTGAGCACAATGTTGCTAAGCCTTTGTGGAAAAAAAACAGGTGCAAACCAATCTGTATTTACTATTGAGACCATACCCCCCTTGCTCGTATGGGCACATCCGTGCGCCATGCGAGCCAACCAAGGGAACAATGCACATGGAATCTTTCGCAGATACAGATAACCAATCATCCCTCTCAGTGTTATCAGCAGCGGCTCAAAGGTCCGCCACAACATGAAGAGAGGGAGTGCGTGTTTCCGGTTGCTGAGACACAAACAAATAGAGACCTGGGACACATAAGAGGAGTTGGCCGCAGCCTTTGCTGCTAAATCAGCTCTAGCATTTCCTCTTGAAACATCATCTGTATTGTTAGTATGAGCCTCACACTTAGTAACAATAGCTAGCTTTCTCTGTAGTAGTATTGCAGACAACAAATTATCAATCATCTTTCCATTCTTGATTGCTCCACCTGAGGAGTTAATGAAACCTCTTTCTCGCCATATGGCACCAAAATCGTAAGTAACTCCAAATCCATACCTTGAGTCAGTGTGAATATTTACGACCTTGCCTTCTGACAAACAACATGCCCTTGTCAAAGCAAAACTCTGCCTGCTGTGCAGTGCATTGTGGAGACAGTTTACCAGATTTGAATGTCTCACTGTCCGTGAAGACCGCATATCCGGAGTTTAGAGAGCCATCCCATTCTCGGGACAAAGATCCATCTACGTACAACACAAGTTCAGCATTATCCATAGGTTTGTCAAACATATCAGGTCTGGGTGTTAGCACTTTATCGACAACCATCTCACAGTCATGTGGTTCACCATCATCAGGGTTGGGCAACAATGAAGCTGGATTCAATGGGGAGCATCTATGGATTGTAATGTTACTTTTAGTCAACAATTACAGTTCATACTTTGTAGCTCTAGTGGCTGACAGGTGTTGAGTTTTGGTGCGTAACAGAAAAGCACTTACTGCATGAGGAACCATCACTGCCAAGGGCGACCCCAGCACTATATCTGAAGTTGCTTACACACATGTTGCCGCAGCACAGACTGCTCGTAAGCACGGGGGGAAACCTGCTGCCACAGTATCTAAAGAAGAACTCACATAGGCAATAGGCCTCTTAAGATTACCATACTGCTGGGTCAGTACACCCTGGTGTAGTCTGGCAGACCGAGAGCTGGCGCCTGGGCCCAGGCCTGCTTGAGAGATACAAATGATTTATCAGCTTCAGTTTTCCACAACAAATGAGTATCAGTCTCCTTCCTTAAATCAAGGATAGGTCTAGCCAACACAGCATAATCAAGGATCTACTAACGACAATACCCGGCTGAACCTAGAAAAAGACTTGAGTTGTTTTGGTGTTCTAGGCTTCGGTATCCATCGGATGGCCTCCACTCTATCAGGCGTCAATAGATGCTCTGTACCTTTGAGTGTATGGCCCAGATACTTGACCTCCTAAGATCATAACTGCAGTTTTGCCTTTGAGGCCCTGTGGCCCTTCTCAGCCAGTGCCTGTAGCACAGCAATAGTGTCCTGTTGGCAGGAGGCAAGATTCTTAGAACATATCAAAAAGGTCATTAATATACTGCACCAGAGTAGAGCCGGCTGCTAAGGTGACATCCTGGAGGTCCTCTCGTAATGCTTGACTAAACAACGTAGGTGATTCGGTGTACCCCTGTGGTAGAACTGAAATGTATAGTGGACCTGGTGAAACGTGAATGCAAACAGATACTGGCTTTCTTCTGCAATGGTAACAGAAAAGAAAGCAAACAATAGTCATTCACAGAGCTAGAAAGTAACAGGGTTACTTGCTAAGTATCGTAACAGGGTTAGGCACAACAGGATGTATAACACAGGCATTACCTGCTTATAAACCCATAATAAACTTCCAAGTATTTTATTAGCATTAAAGGATCAAATTGACCTAAAGTCTACCTATGACTCCTTGTTTCAACAAAGCATTAATAACTGGGACAATACCACAGTAGCTCAGGCCCAGCTTCTAGCAAGGCCACATCTGCGGTCGCTAAAATCTCTGCATTCCACTGCTGGGGGATGTGTATGGTATTGCTAGGCCAAGTGTTCTTTATCCTAAGGAATAGATAAGAAAAGTCAGTAGTGCATTTCATTTCGGTTCAGTTTGCACAACAAATTCCTTTCCAACAGATTTACTTGTTACTTACTTTTACATAGTTGAAAGAAATACATGTTCATCTTTCAAAGATCCATCTATCCACCCATAAGAGCTAACTGACAGTTGTGTCCACAGGAACCCCAGAAACTACCACTATCATCTCATTGATTTGGGTACTGTATACTGTTGAACTGGCTAACCTAGTAGCTCTGGGTCTTACTTGAAAAAGAGAAGCTCTCTGCCTCCCGTATTCTTGATTAATATTATAATTATTTTTAGAGGACTCTAACCTCAAGGATTTGAACCTATTTTTTTTCTTTACTTTAGAGGACTCTAACCTCAGGGACTCTAACCCTATTTTTTAGAGGACTCTAACCTCAATGATTTGAACCTATTTTTTTTATTTTTTTGAAAAAAATGTACATATATTATTCTCCGTAAGACATTCATTTGCAATGTCATTAATTTCTCAACTTTCTTTCCTGCATTCTCCTGCATCAATGTACAATTATGTTTGACATAATCTATAATCATATCAACAGTTTTTGTTCTCCCAATTTAGAACCTGTTTCTTAACTTCTACCTGGAGTTCAGGAAGCAATCCACATATGAACACATGATAAAGTGGCATGGGGATGCAGCTGCTGTAAAACCAGAATGTTTTTTTTGTTTTTTTTTCCAAAAAAAAAAATCCTAGTAAGTCTTTCCAGATCATCTGTAGGATCCTCATATTTTCTGTGTGCGATCATACACTTTCCTCCAGTCAAGCAACACCCCTCCAGTATTACTGCCATTAAACACCATCAGAAACCTATGCTTTAAGTTTTCTCAACATACCGGTCTGGAGTTCACCCTCTAAGCCTTGATTCAAATCAATAAAAGTAGGTATGTTGGCATTGATAGCTATATTTGCAAATCTCTTAGAAATGTTGCTGAGTCCTCTCATGTCAGGAAATCCCTTTCCTAGCTCCCTCAGCTCAGTCACTGACCATGGGCGATAAAGGTACATAGGCTGTCATACATCAGGACCTGGATATGCACACACAGGGTTCATTGATACCTGGGGGTTCAACTGACAGGCCTTCCTGGTTAACCTCACCCATCATGTTTTGCTGTGATATAAACCTTCTCTTGTAGGTTCTGTTCTGGCTGCACCTGACCCGCTGCTTCCCCTAATAATGCATTTTCCCTGTCTCTGGCTCTCCTCTGCATAGCCACAGCTATAGCAACAACATCATCTTCATTGTAGGTAAATAGGCTACAAATCTTTGGTAGACTCTCTTGTTTCCCTTGAGAATTAGCGCTACCTTCAGACTGTTTCACAACTACTGACTTCTCACAATTAGTTTTGGCACTGTTAGTCTGTTCAAGCAACTTCATGTTAACATGTTCGAGCAATGTCTTGAGTTCCCTCACTTTATGACTTTGTTCAGTCTGATCATCTTTTCTCTGTCTCAAGACGCTCCGGGTCATTTCTTGCTTCTCTATCAGAATCCGTTTTAGCTTGATCTGATTGTATTTTCTCAAGATAGACAATGCCACGTCGTCTCGTAGCTTCAGTTAACCATATCATAAACATTGGCCAGCTGACAAATTGTTTACACGTCCGACTTGTTTCCTTGTCTTTCAAAACCGCTTTTAAACTCTCCTATATATATATATTTTTTTTACATCAAACGTTCACTCCAGCGGAAAACAATGTCTCGGTCATGATTAATCCACGCATGCCATCTCTCAATGCTTGACACTGCTTGAATTCCATGTAAATCAAATCATATATCGGGCTGGACTAACAACGTCTCTATCGCTCCTGTACTGGAAGCTAGATTACCCATACTGAATTACACAGTATCTGTAACAAATCTCATAACGGTAGGCTCTTATGATTTACTGCAGCAAGAATCACACAGCACTTTAGAATATAGTCACAAAATCACATGGCACTATAAAACAGTCGCACAATCTCATAGCACTGTAAAACGGTCACAATATTGAAGAATAAAAGAACTACAATATTATGTGGTAGTGAACTACAAATATGGCCTTTTTCAAGCCAAACTATCCTCGCCCTCCGGCGCTCGATCATGGGACGTGCCTACAAAGACCCAACTCTTTGGGAACGTGCATACAATAATTTCCTCAACTCCATAAGTAACAAAATAACCACAATTCGTGCTTAAAAGGGACGAGTTAATTCATAAACTGCCAGTCTATATCTTTCCCTTAGTATTTGATTGTGTCCCTCGCTGATAATTAAATGCCAAGCTTGTCAGTTAAAAGCCTAACTGCCCCTTTACATTGTCAAAGTATCCCTAACTTGTTTAAAACCACTTTACCCTTAAAAGTTGGTCTCTCGCATAAAGCCTGTGAACCTGATACATTATGACTGCCCACCTACTGTGCTTGGTCTTAAGAAAAGCCCAAAACAAAACTTAATACAGTTACAATTCAAACCAAAATAAAAGTCCCACTAAGATCTCTGTTCAAAAGAGAAAAGCCCAACACAAAACTTAATACAGTTACAATTCAACTTAATACAATTCAAACCAACATAAGATGTCTGTTCAACTAAAGTTTTCAGCTGTAAACGTGCATTTTAAAAGAAACACATACCTTTCCTTGTTTGGTTCACCCCTGGTCTGCATCTGTAAAACCATACTCTGTTATCAGATCCTTTTCCCCAGATCAAGAGTATGGGACGTATTCTCTTAACAGATCCTTTGCCTCAGATCAAGAACACAGATTGTTTTACATACTTTTTCAATACGTCACACGATCAGAGTTCTTGTACGCTATCAGAGTTTGCCAACTCTGACCAAGACAAAGTAAAAATAGCAAGTCAATTAATGACCCAAATTTACTAAACCAAAACTCTAATATTATCTTCCTCCTGTTGAGGCCTAGCAGACTCTGGTCTGCTAAGACCAGGCTCCCAACTGAACGTCACAATAAAAGGTTCTTAAATTGTTTACGTTACCAGCATCGCAGAGGGACAGCAGGCGCACCAAGCATAAAGCAGTCCGTGAATGGGGTTTTGGAAAAGGATCCCCTTACCATTTAGTTTTGTGCACCACGGGTTCTGCTTTATACTGGTGCTGCCGTGGGTCTCTCCTGGATCTGGTTCTGCAATCCTGCTGCTCGACAACGCCAATTGATGAAGAAAGTGTTTTGTCCGTCTCTTCATAAACGGAGTGACTAAGTTCAGTTGAGTTCTGGATTTTAATAAGTATTATCAATCTGCAGATTGGGAGAGAAAACCAGACCTCTGACAATAAATGACCACACAACACCAGGCTTAGGTCTCAATCATGTCTCTCTCAGCTCTGAAAGCCGGAGGACCATCTTTTATAGGGCACAGGAATGTAAACATAGATAGTGACAGTCAGGCAGTAATGACGTTACAACAGTCTCAGAGGAAGAGATTCACAGCTCCCAACACATGACCACTCAGACTAGAGAGATCATAGTTGGCGCTCTCCTTGTAGTCATGACCAAGGACGTTTACCCAGTACTTTCTCCTGATCACGAACATCTATTAACCCTGACACATAGACACCATCTACTCTTATTAATAGCAAGCTTACATGAGAACATACTAACTAGTATCCAATGACTAGTTATATTGATTAGTGAATAATGTAAGCACACCGGAAATCGCAATTTCTTCCACAGAGGTTAGAGGTGAGCTGGAGGAGGTGTGGATGAGGAGAGGAGGGGTAGGGAGAGGAGGTTAGAGGTGAGCTGGAGGAGGTGTGGATGAGGAGAGGAGGGGTAGGGAGAGGAGGTTAGAGGTCTCCAGGTCAGAAGCAGGAAGAGACCTGTCATCAGACAGCAGCCCTGGTCTCTACAGCAGGAAGAGACCTGTCATCAGACAGCAGCCCTGGTCTCTACAGCAGGAAGAGACCTGCCACCAGACAGCAGCCCTGGTCTCTAAAGCAGGAAGAGACCTGCCACCAGACAGCAGCCCTGGTCTCTACAGCAGGAAGAGACCTACCATCAGACAGCAGCCCTGGTCTCTACAGCAGGAAGAGACCTGTCATCAGACAGCAGCCCTGGTCTCTACAGCAGGAAGAGACCTGCCATCAGACAGCAGCCCTGGTCTCTAAAGCAGGAAGAGACCTGCCACCAGACAGCAGCCCTGGTCTCTACAGCAGGAAGAGACCTACCATCAGACAGCAGCCCTGGTCTCTACAGCAGGAAGAGACCTGTCATCAGACAGCAGCCCTGGTCTCTACAGCAGGAAGAGACCTGCCATCAGACAGCAGCCCTGGTCTCTACAGCAGGAAGAGACCTGCCATCAGACAGCAGCCCTGGTCCCTTAACAGAGACATTTTGACTCAGAGTGGCTTGAGCTCTGAAAAACAAACATTTTCAAGATTAGTAATTGAATATCTATTCATACCTGCATTTCAATAATGCAGGTGAACCCCTACACCCATGAAAACTTGAATGTCTATGTATTTTAATTTATTTAATACAATACCCATTCACTATATACAGTATTTCAATGAACATGGAATAAACTTGCAGTCTGCCTAATTAGTATGTTTTAGAGTTTGGTCAGGTCTCTATCTAATAATTACTTACTGTTCAGTTTCAAGGCTAGCCGTTATTGCAAGGTTGAAGTCCTCAACATCTGACGATAAATCCGACAGATCTCTCATCAAGGATACATATGTGGCATAGTCAGAAGTGGGGCCAAAGTGGGAGCTGGAGACCGTGACACTAGAAGTCAGTCTTGGATGTTGGCTGACAGACTGACTGGTGGACGCAGTAGCACTTGAGAATGGGATAGAAGTGGTAGTTGTAACACTGGAAGAAGTAGATCCAACGCCAACAGTGACTATTTGGTTGATAGATGGTCTGAATGGTGTAGAGATTCTGGAGTTTGGAGGGTTAGTAGTGAGTTGACTGGTGTTCTGGAGATCGTTTGTAGGAGGCGGGCTAGTGGCTGTGTCATCTAGCACAAAGCCATCCCTGCTATTCTTTTCGCTGTCATCTTCTCTATTGTGCATGCTGGGCTGGTTGGCTCTTGACTTTGATCTAGTGCTGGGACCTTGGACTGCACTGGACTGATCTTCTGTATCGCTGTTGTAAAGCTTATCAAGAGGGAAAAAAACTTTGGCTTACAAAATGCCAGGTGGAATAAATGCAAGGCCGTAATCATAATACATATTGGGGGGGGGACACATTCCCCCCAATATTCAAATCTGGTCAAAAAGTCCCCCCCAATATATTGATATAAAAATATAAATGTGCTACGCTACGACAGGCAACCACGCACGCTGTCTGAAATTATCATTAAAAAAAGATATTCGTCCCCCCCAATGTTGACTCCATGGCTACGGCCTTGAATAAATGTAAAGATGTTTACGACAATGATTGTAGCTGTATTAAAATAAATGCAAGAAAATTCGTTTGCAAAATCAGAAGTCAACTTACGAGAAGAGCATCTGATGGTTTGACATACACAGCCTTTGACCTGAAAACCTTGTGGATCATGTGACCATCCAGAAGTTGACCGTCTCTGAGTGTAGGTGTCACAAGTTTATTTCCACATGCCATTAGGAACTGCAAGCTATGACAGAGAGTAAACATGAAAGGATGAAAATGACACCATTTGAATTATAGGCTATTTACATCAGATAGCTATTATGTAAGCCCTAGTAAAATAAATCTATGAAATTTACCATTTAAAATCTGACATAATATATTGCAGCAGATTAGGAGTAATTATCAACTGTGGGATAAATACCCCTTTAAACATTATTCTCAATTGTGCTTAATTAAACTTACCTCACATCATGAGGTAAGTTCACGTATTTGTTGAATTACATTGGACTGATTCCAGGATTTCTTGAATTCAAATGCACTAAGGATATGCCCATTCTCATGCAAGAAGTGTTTGGACCTCTGCTTACACACAAACTGCCATGTGGGGTCAGGGAGTAATATGACATCCTTGTTGAAACTGTCATGGTACTCCACAGCAGTGGGCCTGAAAAATAAGAAGCAAGATTAGTAAAACATTCTAGTTATTACACACTGAAACATGTACAATGGAGTAAGTCAAATGAACACTAAAGATGTAGAGTGCTAACAGGATGTTATTCCCTGTACATCCTGAACAGAGACAAAACAACAAACCATTATCCATTTAGTCTAGCTAGCTAGCGTCATCTTACATCTTAATCACTGTACTGTGCACCATTATACGATAAAACAATACAAGCAAGGTTTGTTTAAGGGCGACCAGTGACAGAGACAGACCTCCTGCTTTCCTTTAGATGTGCTTGACCTGGACTGCAAGTTGACGTTGTTAGGTGGGGCGAACTATCAAGTCGAACAAGACTTGTTGCAACAAACCCAAGTGCACCATAAATCAATCTACATAATAAAGCACTGTCATTTTATTGATCTGTTATTTTTAGGCCTAAATTCGAATTGTAGCGCGATAAATATACTTTGGTTTTGGACAATTTGATCGTCTCTAGCTAAAGTGTAACATGCAGAAGGAAGTTCAGTAGTCTTAACGAGTATAGGCATACGCATGTCGCACTGCTCTCATCTTGCAATCCATTTGCTAATTTTACACATTTAACAGTTTCAATCGCCTGGACAATAATAGCCCGTGTCAATAATTCAGATACTGGCTGTTTTGGATAGTAGCTAGCCTAATTGTTTTTCACAACTTGTCGTGAGCAAATGGAAACACGGACTACTGTAAAAAAATGTAGAGAAGATTGTTCGTAGTCCATCTACCAAATCATATGGCTATGATATTTATCCTGACTACAGTAACAGTTGATAATCTAGTGAACATTTCATTTTCAGTAATATAATAATGTACCCGCCAAGAATTGGACCGCAAATACATCTTAACAATATCCGAACCACATTAGGAAAATATTCTGAACAACTGCTAATTCCGAACACATTTCGAACCATTCTGAACAGAGGTGGGTCTAGGGGTCACGTGACCCTTTTGCCCCATTTTGACGTGACGTAAAACTGCAGAAGACTACAAATCAGCGCGCTGAGTGAAAGAGCCAGTACTGCACAGAACTTTTTCTTAAGACGTACAAAAGAAAAGAACAACAGAAAAATAGGTATGTAAATGCAAATTATATGTATAAGCGACATGTATTTCTGAATTATGTTGATTGACCGATGTAGACTAACTGTCCCGATAAACGTATTCTTATTGTCTGTAACTTATCCGCTGAACGTAGTGGTACAGTACGCGTACAGTAGACAGTAGATACATCAATGCTAAATTGAGTAGTTACTTGGTCTTTGTCAGCGTAACAAAAAAAAGGCAAATTATTCTATGGACGTACGATTTGAATGTACATGTTTTTATTTACATTTACATTTAGTCATTTAGCAGACGCTCTTATCCAGAGCGACTTACAGTAAGTACAGGGACATTCCCCCGAGGCAAGTAGGGTGAAGTGCCTTGCCCAAGGACACAACGTCAGTTGGCATGACCGGGAATCGAACTGGCAACCTTTGGGTTACTAGCCCGATTCCTTCACCGCTCAGCCACCTGACTCCACTTTTATGTCGGTCCTGGTATTTAAATTGTCGATGTAGACTCGCTGCCCCCCATAGTACAGTCCCCTCTGTGAGATGCAACTTTTCCGCTGACTTTAATTTGACCTCAGAAGTACAAAATATGACTACATTGATGATACTTTGACCAGGTTGTTGAGATAACAAAATTAAGTTGACGTGTTGGAGTACAAGCATATTATTCTATGGAAGTATTAATTTTATAAAATGGTATGGACCTGGTATTACTGTACCATAGCCAGAGCAAACTATCACGACTGTACATCTATGCTAAATTGATTGAGAATGTAATCACAACAGAGAACTTGGTCGTTTAGTCTAACTTAGCTCATGTTTGCAGATATGACCAAGACGGGGAAGCCAGACTCATACTGGAGAGACATCTGCCAAAAGTATGCCCAGGGCAGCTACCAGTTTTCCACAGGCAAAAGGTCCACCACACCATCCCCACGGCCAACACCATCTCCGCGGCTAACGGCCACACCATCTCCAGGGCCCACACCATCTCCAAGGCCCACACCATCTCCACGGCTAACGGCCACACCATCTCTACAGCCCACACCATCTCCGCCGACAACTACATCTCTGCTCCCTCCTCCAACAGGTTGCTCCAGCACGCCACGCCACACTCCTCAAACTCCACTTAGGCCAGCTTCCATTGATTGGGAAGCTTTTCTCCCCAATCAATTCAAAAAGGTTATACAGCCAGCAGATCGGGTGTGGATTGCCAAGGTCCTCTATGAGCCTACAGGTCAGCTGAGGCAGAAAATGGAGGCGTGCTGGTTTCATCCACCACTGCAGCACAAACCGTCTCCTCCCGAGCCCGGGTGGCACTTCCGGCAGAGGATGTTCCTCTGGGCACCAATGAGGATGTGGGGGATTCCTCTGAAATGCACGCGGTGTGACCGGAAAATGCACCACTCAGGGATCTACCCGAAGGTGAGGGAGGTGATAGATGTGGATACCCGCTACTACCTTGTGGGAGGGGACTATCCACGTTGCAGCAAGTGTATGCTGCCGGTCTGCCCATGGAGCCAGGAAATCCTTGCTCAACTGGATGTGGCACATAGGAGCCTGTTTCCCGCTGTCCTCACTACACAGCTAGCCCTGGATAGGAAGTGTATGACTTTCCTGAAGCCAAGGACCAGTGGGAACAGTTCTTCCTACCTCCAGTCTGCAGTAGAGGAAGCACACAGCGAGGAGTGGGCACGTCAGACCATCCGCTACCTGTCTGACTGTGAGCTTCATTTGAAGATGGCTACCTTCGTCTCTTCTGCAGCTGTCCATCTTCCTCCTCCACCCTTCAGGCCCCTTCCACTTGCCCAGTGGTTTGAGACGGTCCACTCCAACGACATCCTCAGACACCTGGAAGAGATGAAGGGGGTGATCACCTCTACCTATGGTAGAATTCTGAAGATGGACTCTACAAAGAAGGTTTTAGCATTAATTTTATTTACTCTGATGTTAACCAATTGGAATGGATATAAATTGTTTACTTTATCATCCTAATGATGAAATAGTATTAATTTTAGTAAGTTTGTACAGTTTTTTTTTAGAACGTTCTGTTTTTGTTTGTTTTTCAGATCACGAAGAAGCTGGCTGGCAGTATAGGGGACACCGCTGCATGGATGTCCAACATCGGCAACGAGCTTGGCCAGGTTCTGAACAGTGTTCTGACGACAGGTGAAGGTGCAGGGCTGGAAGAGTTGTGCCAGGGCATCGTCACACGTTATGAGAATGCTGGACAAGCTGAGCCTGAGGCTGTCTATGTTGACCGGGACTGCTGCAGCCAGTCAGCTGGGATGCTGAAATTGTTACTTTATGAAATATACATTGCAGATTACAGTATGTAATTAACTAAAGTTAATTATGATGTTAAAAAAAGAGAAAAATGGTGATAGTAATCTATAAACTAACAATGTAATGTAATTGCCCAAAAAATAGATGATCACGTCTGTAATAATCAATGTTTGTCTTTCACAGGTGTGTCGTCAGTGCTGAGACTCTTTCGACCATGGAAGTTTGTCGTCCGTTTAGACGTCTTCCACTTCATGCGAAGGTTTAACTGCGGCCTCACTACTGAGCACCACCCTCTCTACGGTACCTTTTGCTCCAAACTTTCCGCCTGTATCTTTGAGTGGGATCAGGAGGATGTGCAACGGCTTAAGGAGGCCAAGAAAGGGGAGTGGAAGAGCAGCCATGGCGGAAATGCTCCCACTGAGGCATTGCTCTTGGCCAGTATCAGCACTGGTGAAATGGCAAAGCACTGCAGGCGGAGGACCCGTGCAGTGGAGGAAATCCGGGTCATGATTTCGGGGCTGCTCGAATCGATGTGGGAGCTGACTGACACCACGGGGCTGCGTCTAGTGAACCCTGACAGCATGCACCATGTGTGGGAGGTGCAGCAGAAGCACCTGGAGTGCATCCAGGACCCTGCAGGGGTGGAGTTGTACACAAAGACAGGGACACTGCAGAAGGGTGGCAAAGTCCTTGACGTCCTCAGGTGTGGGAGGGGGTCCTCCTCCCTCCAGAGTTTTCACCGCCACCAGTGTGCTTTTGTTCCAGGTAAATTCAAAATGTTAACTTGCCGTATGCTGATCTTAAAAAAAAGTCTGTGTTATGACATAGTATGCACTTGAATTATTCAAATAACAATGTAATTGTCACTTTGTATTTAATAGGTGTTAATATGTATTGACTTCGTAATAATGGTTGACCTAACCTGAGTATTTTGTTTCTTTCGATGCCATGCATTGCACACACAAATGTACATGCTGGAGGGAGTATCGAGGTGGAACATGAACCGGGCAAAGGAAGCTGTAGCTGTGGTGGGGGCATCAACCCTGAGGACATTTGATGTTCGCTTGATGTCTCACCTAAACAGCATGAGCCAGCGGGTCCTTGGTTGTTCTCTGGTTCCAGAATTCACCCCACCTGGAAAACCTACTGGTGAGATAGCTCTCAGATCAGCACTGAGCATTTGAGTATTACTTCCTCTCCCACTTTTCTTTTCTCTGCCACCTCCACCCCTCCTCAGAGGACGTGGGAGTGAAGATCGGGCTCTACATGTAGGAGATGTGTCTGTGTCTGTGTTTGTGTCCTTTCCTCTTCTTTAACTATGTGTTTAAACACTATGTGTTACAGGCGAGCGCATTGCTGTGGAGTACCTGTTGGCCCAGTCCAATAGAGGCGACCTGCTGGTTCCACAGCAGCTGCCAGAGATCCCCACAGAGGAGCTCGAGGACGACGGGGGTGAACCTGACGTCACGGTGTGCCAGGTAGCTGACCTTAGGGTAGGTGATCTTGATCCTCCAATATGGAGGATGTGCCGTGGAGGCCCAGGTGACACTGGAGGGTGACAGTGGACCCAGATCCCTGGATGAGGACATCATTGTGGAGGAAGACGACACACAAGACAGCACATCAGACCAGGTAATGTAACACCTTTCTCAAAAACAAGATATGTAACAAGTTCGCTAATGATATGCCACAAGTATCATACGTTTGTCAAGTAAAACGTCAAGTATTACGTTTTATGGAGAGAGAAAAAAGGTCAACATTGCTCAAATAGTTCAAAGAAATGTACACATTTATTTACATGTGTTTTTTTCATGATTTTCACTTTTCAGAATAGCCGATGTGATTCCAGAGGTGTCTTGGGCTGGGATGCGGTTGATGACCTGGCAGCCTACCTGGTTGGCCTGAACCGAACCATCACTGCCTTGTCATCAAAAGAGGAGGCTGACATAGTCCATCTTTACATGGCTCTCCCTGCTATGGACAAGGAACCTTTGAGGTTCGGCCAGAAAGCCAGGAAGAAGACCGTGGCAGGACCTTGGAGAGCGCCCAGGAAGCCGAGTGGCTCTGCTCCTGGACAGCAGGCGGCAGAGAGGTGATTTGACACAATTCTTAATCATTTTGGTTCATTACAAATCATTGAATCAGAAGGCTGTACTGCGTCAAACCAGGATTGAAAAAAATATTTTGTGATTATATTAGTTTGTGGGGGGTAAATTGGGCTGTTCACAGGTGACAGGTTGTTGCTATTATTATTTTTTTTTGTTTACAGCCTTGTTTAAAGTCCGGACCATATCATCCTTCTTTCCCACAGACTGTTCATGACTCACGGGCAGGCAGCCCAGGACCCCGAAGTCCACAGGGTCAGCGAATGTGTTTGCCTGAGACTTTTAAAAGAGTTTCAGCAAGCACCAAACAGGGCCAAGGACACAAGGAGTAGAACTCTGCCCATCCCACAGTCCATTGTGGTGGCCTACAGCCATCTTAAACAGCTGCTGGAGGACAGCAGGGTTGTTCTGGAGAAGACCAACGTGGTTCTGATACCAGTAAACAACACAACAATCTCTTCTTGGTGAGTCTTGTTTTTTACGTGTGCACCTTTCCTATACAATTACATTATATTATTAAACTGCAAGAAAAACCTTCAACTGCTTGCTTGTTAGAAAATACTAAACATAGGAGGATAGGCTACTATGTATAAAAGAACTAACTGAAGCTACTGTATGCATTTTTGTCTTTTAGGCTGCTTAGGAGGGATAAGAGGAAGGACAGGGACATGCTGCTGCAGGGCACCATACTCCCCAAACGGTTTGAACTGGCCAAGGACTCACTCCCTGAAGCCCAGACTCTTCCGGCTGCTCCTGTGCAGCATGGGCATGAGGCTATGGTGTTTGAGGAGCCAGAGAACCGGGAGGGTGAGGCAGTGATACGCCCTCGGCACAGTGTTCGTTCTGCCTTGGCACGGCACTACCAGCCTGGGTCATACGTATGGCCTGGTTCTGCTGGCTCAGCCTCGTATGAGCATGGTAACCTGCCACCACCACCATCTCCTGCCTGGGCCTCGTACCAGCAGGGTCACCTGCCACCACCACCATCTCCTGCCTGGGCCTCGTACCAGCAGGGTCACCTGCCACCACCACCATCTCCTGCCTGGGCCTCGTACCAGCAGGGTCACCTGCCACCACCACCATCTCCTGCCTGGCCTTCGTACCAGCAGGATTACCTGCCACCACCACCATCTCCTGCCTGGCCTTCGTACCAGCAGGATTACCTGCCACCACCACCATCTCCTGCCTGGCCTTCGTACCAGCAGGGTCACCTGCCACCACCACCATCTCCTGCCTGGGCCTCGTACCAGCAGGATTACCTGCCACCACCACCATCTCCTGCCTGGCCTTCGTACCAGCCACCTCCCCTCTTCCAGCCACCTCCCCCCTTCCAGCCACCTCCCCCCTTCCAGCCACCTCCCCCCTTCCAGCCACCTCCCCCCTTCCAGCCACCTGCTGACCATCCACTGTACCTGGCCCCTCCACCACCTGGCACCTCTGTTCAGCCAAGGCAACGTACGTGGAGACAGAAAAAAGCTGCCCAGGAGAACGAGGAGCTGATGGCTAGGGGTGAACCTCCACGCAAGAAGTTCAGGGATACCTACCAGTACATTTGCAAGCAGTGTGGGCAGGGGAAAAACAAAAGTACGGGTCACACCCAGCTGAAGGGGCGGTGGTACTGTCCAGCCTCAGGACTCACCCTGGCAGAGTGGAAGGACCAGTTGACCAGTCTTGCCAGTGGGAAATAAAGGAAAATTTATGAATAAATAAATACTGTATATAATAATAATGTGTAGATAGTAAAGTATTGTATATAGTTATGTTTTTCATTTCTGTGTTTGTGCATTGCATGGTGTTCTAAAAAAGAAAACAACAAAAAACAACAAAAAAATACAGATGTATATATTTGCTAAATATATACTTTCAGGTTTAATAAACTGACCAAAGTTTCTCAAATTTTGACTTCTGGATTGTTTTTCTCCTATACCTCCTATACTTTATTCCTAGAACTCTTGCAAAGTAACTAAGTAGGCTACCAGTGCTGTTATTAAATATCAGCACTCCTGGAAAGCCCTCTGCCAATGAAAATACATACTTTCTTGCTTTGATCTTCCTGACCTCTTTTCTCACCAGTGTTTGATGTTGTAGGGGGTGTTGAGAGGGGGTGGAGCTGAGGGTAAGAGGTGAGATGAAAGGGATGGGGCAGGAGAAGCCAAAGCTGTGGGGGTCTGTGACCTGAGTGCTGTGGAGATGGGGGTAGGGCAGTGTTCTGGGGGTGCACCTGAGGTGTGCAGCAGCCGGGGTAGGGGCTGATCAAACCTGTTGAAGAACAAGTTCAGGTTGTTCACCCACTTCTGGTCCCCCGCAGTCTGGGACAGTTGCTAAATATATGTATATATATATATATATATATATATATATATCTGGGACAACTAACCCCCTAATCAGGATGAATGACACATAGCACTTTAATTACATCAAAATCAGATTTATTGGCCAAGTATGTTAACACACACACAATGATTTTGGTTCTGGCTGCTTTTAAACAATACATGCAATATTCACACACCTCACTTAATACAAGCAATATACACGTTATACGAAAGAAAAATTATGTTAATGCATGGTATTGGTGCATGCTGCCACGGTGCACAGCGTCGTCGGATCGAATCCCGCAGGAGACAAAGTGTCAATGTTGTCGATAAAAGTGATAAAAATAAGCGCACATGCGTGTGAAAATAACTTTAAAGGCGTTGTGAGTGGAGAAAAAAACATGACAAATTGTTTGTTTTTCTCCTTTTCTCTTTCCGTTTTTTCTCTTCCCCCCCCCCCCTCTTTTTCCTTCTCCCCCCCCCCCCCCTAGCAGTCCCTTTTGCCCCATTTTTGGCCGACCGGTGAGGGAATCGGGCTAGTAATCCGAAGTAATCAGTTCGATTCCCGGTCATGCCAACTGACGTTGTGTCCTTGGGCAAGGCACTTCACCCTACTTGCCTCGGGGGAATGTCCCTGTACTTACTGTAAGTCGCTCTGGATAAGAGCGTCTGCTAAATGACTAAATGTAAATGTAAATAATAACAGTTGATTGCCTAATAGAACACAGTTGAATAGCTGAAATAAAATATTTAAAGAATATATAGCTATGTATCCACAAAAAAACCATTGACATTTCATTCAAATGCACATCAACATTAGTGATAAAAATGCCAAGGTTGGCAGTATAGCTTATTTTAAGGGATTATATGACAAAATGATCAGTAGTTAAATTGTTTGCATCTACTGTATTTTGTACAGTAAACTTGTGCACACAAAGTATGAAGCATATACATATATCTTGCTTAGTAAATTGTCCTATAATTAGTTGTGTGTTAGAGGTTACATTTTCAGTTGTGTGTGTTAGAGGTTACATTTTCAGTTGTGCGTGTGAGAGGTTACATTTTCAGTTGTGCGTGTGAGAGGTTACATTTTCAGTTGTGCGTGTGAGAGGTTACATTTTCAGTTGTGCGTGTGAGAGGTTACATTTTCAGTTGTGCGTGTGAGAGGTTACATTTTCAGTTGTGCGTGTGAGAGGTTACATTTTCAGTTGTGCGTGTGAGAGGTTACATTTTCAGTTGTGCGTGTGAGAGGTGTTCACTGTGGTATAAGAGAGGTTCTCACTCATGAGTATGAGAGGTTCTCACTTGTCATTGTGTGAGGTTCCAGTTTCACTAATAGGAAGGGAGGGAGGTTGTGTTAAATCAACACAGAATAAAAGGGAAAGCATAAATTGTCACACATGAATTCCAAGTGTAGTCCTTAAAACATTTTGTACATCCATTCAAGTCAGTTTTGGATAGATTCCTTTGTTTGATCCAGTCCCTTTGGAGTAAGGAGAGGCTGAGGAAGGTGGGCCACTTGGCCGGCCCTTCTCCCTCTCATGGGGAGAAGGAGATACCAGGTCTGCAAGCCTTTGAAGCTCCTCCAGAAAGATAGTGGCATTGTATGAGACATCACAAAAGTCGGGGGTTCTTGTGTTAATGTGGTCGGCAGTACCGTGTCTTACTGGGGTGATCAGATTATGACTCTGTACTACATAGTAAAGGATTTACGTATTTGATGTGAAGTGAGCCAATGACTGAAGGGCCATGTGGGACTGTGTGTTTGTGTTGTGATTCTGGGAAGGACCAATGAATCTTGAGAACGATGTCATATTAAATGATGTGTTGTGTAAAGTTCTGTAGGGTTCAGTGTGCATCAGCTGAGAAGTGCCGATGTTACTGGATTCTCCAGTTCTGTCTACGAAATTAGATGGAGCTGTCTAGAGAATTGTCTTTGTGTACTCTGTTAAACTTGTAGGCCGAGTTTCACAGACATGGATTAAGCCTAGTCGTAGAGTAAGAGAACATTTCAAGTTTTTTTTTGTCTTGGACTAGGTTAAATCCATGTCTGGGAAACTGGGCCTTAATGATTAATAATTATAATGCTTGCTATTTCATTTGTCAAAGGCACAATATCTCATTTACATTTATTTATTTTACGCTTTTATCCAAAGCGACTTCCAAGAGAGAGCTTTACAAAGTGCATAGGTCACTGATAACAACAAGATAGTCCCAAAAACATTGCGGGTAGCCAAAACATGAAGCACATATTGTGAACAACCAAAACAAGTGCCAAATAGGCCGCAAGGTGAACCACGAAAAGTCTTTTAGAAAATGATTCCCGCTCCACAGTCTGGCATCTACACAATCTTTAGCTCATAAAAAAGAACGAGTCCTGCTAAGCTACCAAAAAAAAGTTTGTCGCTGAAATTCCAGTCGATTATCGTTGCGTCTATGTTTTATGCAGAACTAGTTTCTTCAGAACGTAATAGGATTTTGGTGGCACGGTTCGACATGGATGGATATGTTTGGCAAATAGAGGATAACCGTGCCACCAAAATCCTACAAACGAGTGACATGGAGTCACTTTAGATAATTATGAATTAATCATTTTTGCATCATCAACACCCGAAGATAACACAAGGGTTAACCAGACCAACTGTAAGTACCCATCGCCCCAAAAAACACACAGACACAGATCCCTAAGCATTAACCCTTGTGTTATCTTCGGGTCATTCTGACCCATCAGTCATTGTGACCCACCGTCGTATTGCGACAGATTTACCGCATACAAAGACAAAGTGAAGCATTTTCTTTTAACCGTTGGGCTGTCTCAGACCCCCCACATTGCAAAGGTTAAAAGAAAATTATTTTAATTTGTTTTTGTATTGGGTAAAATTGGGTAAACACAACGATGGTTCGTTATGAACCTTTGGGTCATGTGACCCAAAGGCAGCACGAGGGTTAAAAGGGTGGTTTTGAACTAACACTCATTAAACACTTCTCCCCACAGAAATTGCTGCCAATAGATGAGCTCTTCCTCTACCTGACATACCTGTCCACTGGCTGTACCCAGAGGGAGTTGGGTCATAGATTTAACATCCACCGAGCAACCGTCAGCCGAATCATCGTGACCTGGGCCAACTTCCTCTACAGCTTACTGGGCTCAGTCTGTATATGGATGTCTCCCGCAACTGTGAAGGCCCATCTTCCACGCGACTTTGATGGCAGCTACAGTGACACACAGGTGGTCCTCGACTGTACAGAGCTACGGTGTCAAACACCGTCATCCATGCTCCTTCAGAGCGAAGTTTTCTCGACCTACAAGTCCCACTGCACCTTTAAGGCCATGGTGGGCATGTCCCATCACGGAGCCCTGAGTTTTGTTTCAGCACTCTTTGAGGGTTCCATGAGTGACAAGGAGGCGTTTCGTCTGTCAGGGATTGCACCACTCTTAACGCCTGACATGGCCATCATGGTTGACAAGGGATTCTTGGTGGATGACCTTGTACCTGGGACTGTTCATCGTCCTGCCTTCCTCTCCAAGAGGGCCCAAATGCCAGAGGTGGATGTTCTGAAGACGCAGTCCATCGCCCGTTTGAGGGTGCATGTCGAGAGGATGATCAGAAGAGTTAAAGAAAATAAACTCTTTGATACCACCATCCCTCTCTCCATTGCAGGGAGCATAAACCAACTCTTCACTGTCGCTTGTCTCCTCTCAAATTACCAAAATGGACCTCTTGTCAAGAAATGGAGATATGAAGTTTGATATTGTAGCTTAATCTTTTTCTGAGGAATATGATAACTATTGTTCTGTTAAACATAAAGAATTCATGAAATTAAATCATTTTTATTGCCTTTAATATCAAGATAATAAATATTTCTTGGCGTGCTCACGGCACACACACATTTTATTGTGTTTACTTTTTGGGAAGGCAAGGTTAATCATGGAAAACATCTGCCATTGAAAGTTAAAGATGCACAAACATTAACATAAAATAATCTCAATCATAAAACGTACCATTAAAAGTGAAAATTAAAGAACAGATCTTATTTTATCTCAATCCTGAAGCATTACACATTTCTGCAAGTAGACATAAAAATAAAACCTGTCTACTTTCTCTCTGATTATATCCAAAACATCATTGTCTCTGTAAATTCTTTGGATGAGTACATCTTCCTCAGCCGAGACTACAAAATCACACCAACTAATTCCCGTTATTAGCATCTGCCCCTGTACTTGCCAGTAGTAAGCATGCTTTTCTTTTAGCTCCAATTTGCCTGACTTCATTTTGAGATACGGGCAGTCCACATAGCTTTTAACATTTGGGCACTTCATCTCAATCAGCCCAAACTGACATGGCTCTGAAGGGTCAAAGATTAACCCGTCTGGAGACGCCCCCAGCCAAGGAGCGTCAGGATGAATTACCAATCCACAGGGGTAGTGGTTGACCCTTTTCATTTGGCAATATTCCCAAATAGCATCTGCCTCTAATTCGAGCCCCCTCTTCATAGCTGCCGTCTGACGTGTCCCTTGCAGTATCCGGTTAGCCAGACCTTCTTCAGAGTTCTCTCCAACCAGGCAGATCTCCCTGAAACGTGACTCCGTCAATCTATGCCTCCTTAGCTGATGCCATTCAGTACATGAACTTTGTGCTCTGGTAGCACATTCAAATTTGTGCACCATGTCCCAGGTGACCTCCAGACTCCTATGGTGTAGCTGTTGTGGTTCAGTACAGACAAACATGCAACTTGATGGCTGTAGGCAGTAATTCTGAAGAGGCATAGATGGACGTGGTGGGGCAGCATGGAAGGACAGATCTCTCTTTGCTGTTGCTGGTTGTTGGTAGGACAATGGACTTCCGGCTTGATCCTTGCCAAGGGCAGAGTCAACCAGGGGAATTTCACAGCTAATGCTCATGCTGCAGATCATCGGCGCCTCCGCTGTAGAAAAATCTTTATACGCCTCTGTCACCTAGGGATGTAATAATATAATGATTAGCAATATCAAACTAAATGATTATACCATACATTTTCATGGCCACAATATGTTGCGCATCATGCACAACGCCAGACACCATTACAAATAAGTTCATAATAAAGAACCCTTGTGTAAACATTTATTTTGTTTCAGTTCAATCAATTATTTCTTCAAAAGCAGAATACTTGTTTGTATAATTGATGGGTCATAGTACATTTAATCAAAAGGAGAGGAAAAAGAAAATCATGAAATACTAGTATATTGTTTGATATGAAATCCCTACTAACCCGAAGGACAGTAAGATCAGGCAATTCCCCACTGAGGCCTTTGTAGAGTGTGCTCCTGTGTGGAACATAACACTTTCATGAGTGGAAAGTGGCATATCCACACAGGTATTTTAATTCAAACAGGCAACATATTGGAATACATCGACAATATTCAGGTTTTACCTTACACCATCTTTGCTCTACACTTTGGTTTAGCAGAAAGCACAGCCATCTTATCCACAGGGCCTGGCTTTACACCCTATCAAGTTAAGCACAATACAGTTAGAAGTTAAATATAGTTAGAAAATATATCCAACAGCTGTAATTACAGTGCAAACTTACCAAAGTTCTGGGCTTGTGCCACTGCTGTTCTCCTTCAGTACAGCTTAGCACAGGAGGGACCACTGGCACCTTCAGCTGAGAGTAATGTGCTGACTGGAACAGCAGAGCGACACAGTGGTTGCATAAAGCTGCTCCAGCAACACATGTGCAGCTGTGATGAAGCAGCTCCACAGGACTGGAATCTTTCAGTACCACCTGCGTAAGTAAAATGTCATAGTAAATACTTATTTATCTTAGCTTGGTCACTGTTTAACCATTCTTTTAGGACACAATCTTGTTTTTACAATATTTTCTATATCTAATATTCTAGAATCACAGATCAAATGTCATGTATTTCTATATGTTGGATTAGTGTATGTTGTATAATATGCCAACTGCATTAAATCAACATCCATAATCGTTTTTCTTTGAAACATGATAGCCTAATACCTTAAACACAAGATTGCATCTTAAATGAATGACAGTTGGGGAAAACTTGAATAAGAACACATTTAACCCGGAGGGGATCAGCTAGGTAAACTTACCTGCCTAATGAAGATCATTATATTTGAGAGTTATAATAAACGTAAATGACCTTAGCTAAATCCCCAGGAACTTTAGGAACGCCGGGTTATTAAAGTAACAAGCTTATAAGTGTTGGCTGAACCTGAACTTGAATTTATCAATCCTAACTTCACCATACACTTAAACTGTGAGGTTTCTCAGCTTTCCTCATGGACCTGTAGCACAATGCCCTGACCACGACTTCCCCTGTGTCCTGATCTTTATTAGAAACTGAGAGGGGCAGAAATACAAATGATAATACATAAAAACGGACAGTTAGCGTTTAAAATAAAGAAAAACAAGCTTCTATACTACACTAAAAATTAACACATCGCTAACTAGCTTAGCCGCTAGCCGGCCGGAACACCACATTAAATTACTTACCCTCATAGTTGTGCAGATAACTGGATATGTAAAGTTTGAATCCCTTGTCCCGCTTGCTTGTTGGAGCAGGGGAACAAGCATTTACGATGCGATGGACGTCACTGACGCTTATTTTAGGCAGGTCTTGGAGACATCTACTAAAGCCGGACATTTTGGCAAAGCGGGTGATCGCCTCCAGTAAAACGGAAACTGATTTGCCGAATTTGGGCTACAGCGGAAGTTCGTCAGTACGATTGTGCACAGAGCCTATTGGGTGTGCTTTGCCTTCGGCAAGGGCACAACCTTTGTTCTCTCACATATATATATTTATTGTGAGAACGCTGTTAAGCATTCTCACTATTGTTTTTCAACTTCTTAGTTCTTCCGCTGGTTTTTTGGCCTTTAACTAGTCCTGCATACTTTCACCGATTCCTACAATTTTTGTATCAAAACATTCAGCTCCTTCAGGAGATGTTGGCTATGACGTTTGGTATTTCTCACTTTTATACTTTTTAAGACATTAAGGTTTTTGTGCAAATTATTCTCCCATTAAAAGTAATGGTAAATCCTTTCAAATCATTAAAAAGCTTCCTCCTCTTTCAAACGTAACTACTTCAGCATACTTTCAGCTAGAGACACCATTCAACCTTTAAAATGTTCACAAGACATTCAGCTATTCCCAAATGATTCAGCTTTTTCAAATATTTAGCCAATTTTGAATTATGACAGTTTGAAATACATTAAAATGTTTGCTCCTTCTTGATTTTTATGAATGAGCAGCAAGCAGAGTGGCACACTGCTGGCTGCTCTTTTTCTGATATTCAACTAAATTGTCAAACAAATTCCTCTAACGTTCATATAGTTTAACGTACAGAAACAAGATATACCTTAAAATGTAGGAAAAATTGTCCTCTTTCAGCCAATGTAACTACTAAAGAGCTCACATTTACAGATTTTCAGCTATGAGCCTTGAAGCGAGAGCAGCCTTTCAAATTCTCTCACTAACTTCAATGGAGAGGTGGGTAAAATCCGTCAGAGAAAGCAGGAAGGAAGACGATTTCGAAACTGCCGGTAGAGACATATTTCTGACGCACAGATATATAAAGGACATCTCTAGTTTCGGCAGAGTCTTGGGTCTCGGAAAATATGCTCATTTTATTGATTGGACGTGTAGTTTTGCGTCTAGGTCAACTTGTTTGAGGTGTGGATGCTAGGTAAATGTTCGTTTTTCTCTCTGCCTAGCTCGTTAGCTATCACAGCTGCGCCATCACCGTGGCAACCAAACAAACAAGCACCAGGAAAGCAAAAGGAACACGTTTTTGAAACTGCAGGTAGAGTCGTATTTCTGACTGCACAGACATATAAAGAATATATATGGTTTCGGCAGAGTCTTGGGTCTCGGAAAATATCCTTATATTTTGGATTGGACGTACAGTTTTGCGTCTAGGTTATCTTGTTTGAGGTGTGGATTCTAGCTACATTTCTCTTATTCTCTGCCCTCAGCGCGTTAGCAATCATAGCTGCACCATCACCGTAACGACAGACACGCACCACTCAGTCTCTCACACAGGTGATTGGTACGTTTACTTGACCATGAGAAACCCGATTACTAGCAATTGTCGGTTTATGCCAATAATACGATTACTCCATTTACATGTGTAATTGGGTGTGCTCAAGCCTTCGGCGAGAGCACAACCTTTGTTCTCTCACATATATACGTATATATTTATTTATTGTTTATTTTCGCCCCCCTAAGGATCAGTCAATATTTGGACTACATACACAACGGCGGTGTCAAAAGGTTCGTCTTGGTAGCGATTGCGTTGGTTGTATTTTTATTTACGTTCAGTTGCATGGTTTAAGTAGAAATTGCGTTTTTGTGGTGAAAAGTGAAGCTAACGGTGGCTAATTTTCTAGCCACAGTCACTGACGTTACTAACGTCACTAACGTCACGAAAACACGCGTGACTACCTGTAGCAGAACATTCGTTTCACATCTGTTAACTTGGGGGATAGCTAGGCGAACTATAGCTTTACTGCAAGGCAGCTGCAGGAACGCCACAAGCAAAGAGGCCAGGGTGATAACTATTTACTCATTGGGTGTGCTCAAGCCTTCGGCGAGAGCACAACCTTTGTTCTCTCACATATATATTATTATTGGGTGTGCTTTGCCTTCGGCAAGGGCACAACCTTTGTTCTCTCACATATATATTATTTTTATTATTCTTTTTGCCCCCCTAAAACTCAGTCAATATTTGGCCTACATAGACAACCTAGGTGTCAAAAGTTTCGTCTTGGTAGCGATTGAGTTGCTTATATTGGGATTTACGTTCCGTTGCATGGTTTAAGTGGAAATTAAGTTTTTGTGGCGAAAAGTGAAGCTAACGGTGGCTAACTTGCTAGCCAGAGTCAATGACGCTACCTACGTCACTAACGTCACGAAAACTCGCGTGACTACCTCTAGCAGAACATTAGTTTAGCAGCTCGTTAACTTCTGGGAGATAGCTAAGCTAACTGCTTTACTGCAAGGCAGCTGCAGAAACGCCACAAGCAAAGAGGCCAGGGTGATAACTATTTACTAATTTTACTTTGTGATATGACACACAATTGTGACGTGTAATGTACAATATAAGCTGATTTTATTAAGGAAGTACATCTACTTTAGGAAACAGTAGTCTACTATGTCACTGAAGTATTAGCATCATGACATTAGCCTCTGTTGCCCGGGCAACACATACTACAGTGGTCTATGATGTAGCGTTATCTGTTTTCAATCTTAAAATAAACATTCCTCACATATACATTTTCGTTGTAGGGTTTATTCTGACATTAGTAAACAATTTGTTGGTGAAATTACCATTACCTGTGGTTTCAAACCAGTGTAGCTCACTGCAACGCTGTACTGTAGACTCACGGTGTTCCGTACACAACTTTTACTCACGGTGTTCCGTACACGTCACATAAAACACGCCAGCCAATAAAAAATACTTCCTGGCAAAATGTGTAATCGATACTGTTACAAAGTTAATTTTCTCCCGCTTCCAGCCAAATCAAATTGACATCAGTTGGACTTCTGCTGTCAACAAGAGCACAGTAAGTAGCGAAGCTCCCCCTACCGTTGAATCATGGTCTTTAAAAATGGTGCCGGGAGAGGAATTTGCATAGCAATTAGCTAGGCGGAGCCGTATCTCCGTAAGGGAAACTGCTCTCTAAGCCTTGTTTTATCAACTTACAAATGTCTAAATTAAACAAAAACATCTTAAAGTATGTTTTGACGTATCATTTCATACAATTTGTAGTTTTAAAATGACTTGTTACAGTCTTGATTACGCGATGGATTAATGCTAGAATCACCGCAGGAAAATTGACTGTCATGACGCGTCTTTTTGAGTGAAACCAATATAAATGTATTATTATGTATTGAATTACGTCAAACTGATCTTATTTTATTTAATGCCAATGTATTCCTTTACAATCATTATCAAAATTACCCAATAAGACCATTTATTTAAAAAAAATTACCTCAGGAAACCTTAACTGTCATGTCTTGTGCAGCCGCAACTTCATTAGACTGAACACTACTGTTAGGACGTGATATTTCTCTTACTTAAAATACAATTACTGAACAGTTATTACTGATGCTATAGTCAACCTTATTTAATATATTATGAAATAGAAAACAGGTACAGTAGGGTCTAATACTGTGTGGCGCTCCCTTTGACTCCAGTGGTGGCACTCCTGCTTTGTCAGGACGGGGTTCAAATCCCTGTGGTGTCTTCTGCCTTTATTAGTAAACTTAGCATGATCAATATATATGATCATCAATATACTGTATTGTAGCCTAACTGTGGCGCACCAGCAAAAACAATATCTAGAAGAACTCGAGCTTCATCTATTATGCCACAAACGATAAAGCTTAGTTATCATTCTCAGATTGCTCTCCTGTCTGTGTCCCTTGTCAGGACATGTGAAGCACTAGGTCTAGTCCCCTGGTGTTCTCCACCACCATCCACACGTGTGTTCACAATGTGTGATAGGCCTGAATAAAGGATTGTCGTTTTCTTTGTCTATTTCTACAGCTATGACATCAAAAGAGTCCAAGAGGAGGAGGACCTACACCCCTCAGGAGATGGAGGTAAGGGTGGCAGAGGTGAGGGGGGGGAGGAGTGTGAGGGAAGTGGCCAAGGAAAGTGGCATGCCTGCCACAACCCTCCAGGATTGGGTGACTGGTAAGTACACCCATGGGCCCCACACCAACCTGGCCATCACTCCGGATGAGGAAGAGGAGCTCATAAGGTACTCCCTGTGGATGGCAGACCATGGGTGGCCATTGAGCCGGGCCACCATAAAGGTGTACGCACTGGAGATGGTGAAAGCCTCAGGGAGGGCATCTCTGGTCAATCTGGAGCGGGGCCTGAGTGACAACTGGTGGTCACGGTTCCGGGCTCGCCACCCGGAGCTGTCTACCAGGATCCCCAGCCACATCGACAGGGCCAGGGTATTTGCGGCCACGGAAGAAGCCATCAATGGCTTTTTTGATCTTTATGAGCCAATATTCCACCAGCACGGCTTCCACACGACACCTCATCTGGTTTTTAATGCCGATGAGACGGGGTTTGGGGACAAACCCAAGTCCAGGGAGCGGGTGCTGGCGCCGAAAGGCAAAAAGCACATTTACAGGCAGCAAGTCACCACCCGGGAGCACATCACTGTGCACAGCTGCATCAGTGCTGCAGGGGCAGACATCCCCCCTTTTGTCATCTTCACTGGCTGCCTCCCAAGTGCTCCATATGCCCTGGAAGGTCCCCCTGGTGCCATCTATGGCAGGTCAGAGAAGGGGTATATGGACAGTGGCCTGTGGCTGAAGTGGTTAGGCCACTTTGTCAAACATGCCCCCCCAGAGAGGCCTCTGCTCCTTGTGGTCGACCAGGCGGAGCCACATAAGAACAGGGAAGCCATCCGGTTCTGCAGGGAGAACATGGTGGTGGTTGTGTGCCTCCCTGCGCACACCACCCACGTGATGCAGCCACTGGATGTGGGGGTGTTTGGTCCTCTGAAGAGGATTTTTGACCGGGATGCTGCCCGTCTTGGCCTGGTGAGGGGGGATGTTTTTTTGGGGAAAAAAAACTTTTCCCCCCTCCTTAAGGAAGCTTGGCCTAAGGCTGCCAAGCCTGAGACCATCAGAGCAGCCTTCAGGAGGACAGGCCTCTTCCCCTGCAACAGGGGAGGGTATGATAAGACCCAGCTGACCAAAGTCAGACCTGCACCCTCCACGGCGACCACCACCGGCCCAGCCCCCTCCACGGCGACCACCACCGGCCCAGCCCCGTCCACGGCAACCACCACCGGCCCAGCCCCCTCCACGGCGACCACCATCAGCCCAGCCCCGTCCATGGCGACCACCACCGGCCCAGCCCCCGGCCCAGCCCCTTC
The DNA here is from genome assembly GCF_963692335.1 of Osmerus eperlanus. Taxonomy (NCBI): domain Eukaryota; kingdom Metazoa; phylum Chordata; class Actinopteri; order Osmeriformes; family Osmeridae; genus Osmerus; species Osmerus eperlanus. The sequence goes on from NC_085035.1 coordinate 12,708,034, forward strand.
CACAGCGACCACCACCGGCCCAGCCCCCGCCCCAGCCCCCTCCACAGCGACCATCACCGGCCCAGCCCCCGGCCCAGCCCCCACCACGGCAACCACCACCGGCCCAGCCCCCGGCCCAGCCTCCTCCACCGGCCCTGCCCCCCCTGCAGCAACCCCTTGCTGCCGAACCTGCACCTGCCATGGACCTGCCCAATCCAATCCTTTGGTGCGAGCAGGTCTGGTCTCAGCCAAGTGGGGAGACATTTTAATGCCCCCAGTGATGGCCAACCATCAAGACCAGCGGCTACCAGTGGTGAGGAGGAGGCCACCACTTGGTGCTCGGGTCGTCACCAGTGACGAGTACAATGAGCTGCTGGTCCGACAGGAGGAAGAGGAGAAGGAGAAGGAGGAAGCTCGGCTTGGGAGACAGGCAGAAGTGCTGAGGAAAAGGGAGATGGCGCAGAGGAAGAAGGAGGAGGCCCAGAGGAAGAGGGAGGAAAAGGAGAGGAAGAGGGCAGAGAAGGAGAGGCAGATGGCAGTAGTGGAGGAGCTTGGCGGACACTGCGCTGTCTGCCGTAGCCTATCCCCTCCCTCAGGTGAGGAGGCAGGTGAGGAGGATGCCATCTACGAGTGGGTTCAGTGCGAACTTTGTGAGCTCTGGTTCCACCTCACTTGTTTGGGGATTGCAAGTGTGCCAGCAGGGGACTGGTACTGCCCCAAGTGCTTCCTCAGTGAGATCTAGCACTTTGTATATATGTTTGCTATCTTTGGCTATTTTACCCAGTTCTGTTTAATGTTTTTGTTAAATATGTTCTGCATTTCAACAGTTTAATCTTTAATCAGTTTAATCTTTTAAAATCAACTTTAATGTTAATAGTTTTTTGGGGGGGCATATGGATCAGCGTTCTCGTCGCGCCTCCTGTCAGTACCTGTTCTTATGCAGGGAAGCTAATGATCCTAATATATTTCTAAACACAACATCTCACAGTTCTCTGTTGAAGGCAGGGCTCCAATTGATTTACAATTCTATATGTATGTGTAGAATATGTAGTTATGCTAGTTTGAGACCACAATAGCTATGGAAATAAAGAGTGAATGCAATTATGGATTGAAGTTGGCTTTGTCCATATACAATTTGTCCATTTCACAACACCTTGTATTTCTAACGCTGAGAAGTAGCCTAGCCTAAGGAATAACTTGTCCCTGTGAGAACCCTGTGACGGACGCCAACTTTCCACCAGCTTTCATTTTGACGCATATTCAAGGTAAGGGGTAACCTCTAGAATCACAGGAGCTTCCACTGTGTTCCCATAAAGTATCCCTGAAAACCTGTGTGCTAGCGAATAACTGCCTACAACCACACAAATACAAGCTCCTATTCCAACTTTCTTGCGATGAAAGAAAGTGTAATGTGTTGCCTTTCACAAGCAAAAGCAAATCTAAGTGACTTATTTGGTTATTAAAATAATGGGCAATTAGAATAGTCCGTAATATACATACTTAGGGTAATTTATATGGATAGTATATACTAATAATGTATATTAGGTTATTATACATATTATTATCATCCATATAATAGTATCCATATTATACATGTGCATATTATTTATATTATATTATGAGTATAAACACATATAAGTTTCTTATATGTGTCTAACAAGTGTCTTTAAATGTTTTATCGTTGTGGTTGTCAGTTAAACATGTTTCCATCTGTTGGACCCCTGGTGGAAAGAAGCAAACGTTACACCATGAGTTAAATAATATCGGAAAACGGAACACCGTGAGCTACTCATGATGTTCCGAACAACGCCGGATGTCGCCGTTTTTTTATATTTTAACGTGTATTATTGGTTCAACATCATGTCAATCATAGCTCAGAAAGTTGCCAAGCGTTTTCCGGCAACTACGATGCTATCAGATTAGCTGTAGCCTTATTTTTGACCGTTGCAGCCTCATTTGAAGTCGCTATACGTCCGAGTTTGTACGGAACACCGTGAGTCTACAGTAGCTTACGTGAGACGCACTACAAAAACATCTACACTACACAGCTGTTTAGGAAATCAAACGGCGACAGAACATGTTCGGCACTCCCCTTACTTAAATCAAAAGTCTATCTAACTACTAACCTGAACTTCATTGCCACAGCCTAAACGTTGTCAATCTGTTCATGAAAATAATTAATTTCAGCTTAAACCGTACAACGGAACGTTAAATCCAATTCAACCAACGCAATCGCTACCAAGACGAACACAGCAGTAGTCTAGTAGTGTACCGTAGTAGTACAATTTACCGGGGCAGCTTCTCCACACAGGGCTATATCGCATTTTGCGTTGTTACTGACAATGATCGCTACCAGTAAGCTTTTTATGAATGAGCGATTTTCCACTAAATAAATGTTAAGCTTATTTACGTTTTTGGGGGCATATTTTCAGTTAGCAGATGGTACTGTTTGAATCGCGATTCCATCTTCTACTGCCGGTAACGTCGTAGAATAATCTTCAAAGGGGGTTCTTTATTAATGAATGAATGCAATGAGTAGGCTAAATGCCTGAAAATATCATGAGAAGGGAAAAACTTAAAATGACGTTTAAGTCATAGAGATTAGGTCCATTTTTACACCGGTCTGCCAAATGTATTCGTTTTGATTCAACGATGAGGCTGCCTCTTGCAGGGGAAATGAGAAGACATCTATTTCATTCTACACTTCACTCGTATTTTCAGTTGTAAATGAGCAGAAAAAAAAAAAAGCTTTTAAATCTATGTAATCTTTATAAATAATAAGTATGCATTTTCATATAAAATATACATAAATCAGTTGTAAAAATGTCATTCAAAAACGGACCCCTGTGCAACCGACGCAAGCAAGCACACCCTACAATTTCCCCAGAAATTGTACCCTCTCTAGTTAGTTATGCGATTACTCAATAAGCGCATCTACATGATTCTTTTTATTAATTGTTGTATGCTCCACGGACAAAACTTGCACCATCATCCTTCTGCAACAAAGTGTTGCCGTGTCTTCCTGTATCGGCCCTACTGCTGTATGTTTCATTCCATTAACACATTGAATCCTACTAAGAAAGCCGAGTAAACGCACTCAATGGTAGGCTACATCTGCTACTTCTATTACTATCCCAACTATAATTTCAGCTGTTAAAACAATAATATTCTTGTTACGACTAGCTAGCCTACTTCTTCTGTTTAACAGTTCAGCTTTCAGCTTCTCCCGCATTGTAGGCTATTTTAGCTCATAGCTTTGTTAGATGATGCAGTTCAGCTTCCACACTGCCTCTTTTGTGTCACTCATTTTTGAAATTCATTTCAGCTTGCGGGTATTTTCTCATTTCTCACTTTTATACTTTTTAAAATATAAAGGTTTTTGTGCAAATTATTCTCCCTTTAAAAGTAATGGTAAATCCTTTCAAATCATTGTTGGAATGCTGCTCCAGCCCCTTTCAAAAATACCTTTCGGTTGCTTTGAAGCTTCAGCTTATAACTTTCTACTAAATTTTCACTTTTCAGCTTTTTTAGCATGGTCATCTATCCCCATTCAGGTTTTCAGCATTCTCACTGCTGTTTCGCAGGAACAGCCTTTCTAGTTCTATTATTTATTTTCGCCCCCCTAAGGATCAGTCAATATTTGGACTACATACACAACGGCGGTGTCAAAAGGTTCGTCTTGTTAGCGATTGCGTTGGTTGTATTTTTATTTACGTTCCGTTGCATGGTTTAAGTAGAAATTGCGTTTTTGTGGTGAAAAGTGAAGCTAACGGTGGCTAATTTGCTAGCCACAGTCACTGACGTTACTAACGTCACTATGTCACTAACGTCACGAAAACACGCGTGACTACCTGTAGCAGAACATTCGTTTCGCATCTGTTAACTTGGGGGATAGCTAGGCTAACTATAGCTTTACTGCAAGGCAGCTGCAGAAACGCCACAAGCAAAGAGGCCAGGGTGATAACTATTTACTCATTTTACTTTGTGATGTGAAACACAATTATGTAATTTACAATATTAGCTGATATTATTAAGGAAGTAGGCCCACATCTACTTTCGGAAACGGTAGTCTACTATTTCACTGAAGCATTAGCATGACATTAGCCTCTGTTGCCCGGGCAACACATACTACAGTGGTCTATGATGCATCTGTTTTCAATCGTTAAAATAAACATTCCTCACAAATACATTTTTGTTGTAGGATTTATTATGACATTACAAGTAAACGATTTGTGGGTGAAATTATCATTACCTGTGGTTTCAAACCAGTGTTGCTCACTGCAACGCTGTAGCCTACGAGAGACACTACAAAAACATCTACACAGCTGTAGGAAGTCAAACAGCGACAGAACATGTTCGGCACTCCCCTTACTTAAATCAAAAGTCTATCTTACGCTCCTGTTTCGCCCGCGAGACAAAAATGCTGCCTCCCCCTTCCTCAGTTACGACGCACTAAATTCTAAAAAATATATTTTTTAGACGCTACACATGTTATACATCGTTGGAAAGCTACGATTCTTGTGCTTCCATTGAAATAAACCAATTCAAGATCAAGTCGCAATAGCAAGCAAAGTCAACGTCTTTTTCCGGTGAACATTCCTTCAACAATGCCAAAGAAAAAAGTTGTACTCACCCTAAGTTGTTCAAATAGGTCCAGGTGTGCAAATCATGCCATCAAAACTTGATCTGCGTAAGTCCCAAGGGTTCAAAGTATCTAACCATGTAAAGTAATTCGTCCAAATACAATGTTTTACGTTCATGAATAGCCATTATCCTTTGTTTCATTATGTAAGTTAGCCGACGGAAGAAACAACTTGTTCACATAACAGTGTTATTTTCTCCGATTTATCAACGGAGTATTTACAAAATGAAGGTCTCAAAATGTCCGTTGAACCCTCCCCTTTTGATTGACACCTTGTTCGACCCAATAGGAGCTTCCATGCCCCGTTGACAGCCCTCTAAAGCCAACTAGGTCTGTGCGTCCTGCCCCCCCCCCCCCCCCCCCCCCACACACACTCGTTCTAAACAAATTTCTCGAACTGGCTTCGACTGGCTCTGAAATTAGCTCGTTAGCCTTGTAGCTGACAGCTAGCTGAAAATGCCAATACCTCATTTGTATGCGTCTGTGGAGCCTTCAAAATAACAGTCGATTGCGCAATATGGTTGACAGAATCAGTGTTCTTTGTGCGCCAATCCTTGGAATCAGATAAAGCACTCCAATGTGTTCATGCTTCAGTTTTTGTGTTTCAGTATTACTAATTAGGGATTTAGCTATTATATATGATATTTCTAAGTACCAGAGATGGGCCAGAGATAACAATTATGAAAAATAATACCTTTTTATTTGACCTTGACCTTGGTTACAAAGGGTCATTTTGGAGTCTCCAAAAGACCCTTTTAGAAAATTCCTGGATGTACTCTTATAAAAACATGTGTCAAATATGAATATATTGTGGTATTATGTTTGACTTTTGATTTGAATTGGGTAAGGCTTCAACCTGTGGTCCATTTTAGTCTTCCAGCTAATACCTACCACCTCTAGGCCTATTCAGGCCTCTGTTTTCAAAACAAAATCTAGGCGGAAATAGAAATTTTCACTTTCCTTGTGTTCAAGCTTCTATTACTCAACACTAGAAGGACTGACAGGGGTCCTGACAACAGGGGACATAACTTCAGAGTGTCAGCTTTCAAAAGAGATCATTTACATGCATGTACTCCAAATGGTTCAAGAACAGCTTCCAATTTACTTTGGGTATGCTGTTTAGGCGTTTTCAGGCAAATTTAACAGGAACATGAAAAGGTTAACTTCATTGCCACAGCCTAAACTTTGTCAATCTGTTCATGAAAATAATTAATTTCATCCTAAACCGTAGAACGGAACGTTAAATCCAATTCAACCAACGCAATCGCTACCAAGACGAACACAGCAGTAGTCTACTGTACTGTAGACTTTCAGTGCCCCAGTCCCAGACACCCTCTGTCCCCCCCACAAACACCTTTTAGAAGGGCTCTCTTTCAGTGCTCCAGTCCCAGACACCCTCTGTCCCCCCCACAAACACCTTTTAGAAGGGCTCTCTTTCAGTGCCCCAGTCCCAGACACCCTCTGTCCCCCCCACAAACACCTTTTAGAAGGGCTCTCTTTCAGTGCCCCAGTCCCAGACACCCTCTGTCCCCCCCACAAACACCTTTTAGAAGGGCTCTCTTTCAGTGCCCCAGTCCCAGACACCCTCTGTCCCCCCCACAAACACCTTTTAGAAGGGCTCTCTTTCAGCTGTTAGGAAGGAGCTGGAAGCTGCAGGTAACTCACACAAACATGAAATGTTCCATATACAGGTCCATAAATATTTGGACATTGACACAATTTTCATCATTTTGGCTCTGTATACCACCACAATGGATTTGAAATGAAACAATCAAGATGTGCTTTAAGTGCAGACTTTCAGCTTTAATTTCAGGGTATTTACATCCAAATCAGGTGAACGGTGTAGGAATTACAATACATTTTATATGTGGCCCCCCCCTTTTTAAGGGACCAAAAGTAATTGGTCTTAAACTTAATTTCCACTTAAACCATACAACGGAACGTAAATCCCAATAGAAGCTACTCAATCGCTACCAAGACGAAACTTTTGACACCTAGGTTGTCTATGTAGGCCAAATATTGACTGAGTTTTAGGGGGGCAAAAAGAATAAAAAGAATAATAATAATATATATGTGAGAGAACAAAGGTTGTGCCCTTGCCGAAGGCAAAGCACACCCAACTAGAGAGGGTACAATTTCTGGGGAAATTGTAGGGTGTGCTTGCTTGCGTCGGTTGCACAGGGGTCTGTATATTTTATATAAAAATGCATAGGGCCTACTTATTATTTATAAAGATTACATAGATTTAAAAGCATCTTTTTTTTGCTGCTTATTTACAACTCAAAATACGAGTGAAGTGTAGAATGAAATATGATGTCTTCTCATTTCCCCTGCAAGAGGCAGCCTCATAGCTGAATCAAAACGAATACATTTGGCAGACCGGTGTAAAAATGGACCTAATCTCTATGACTTAAACGTCCTTTTAAGTTTTCCCTTCTCGTGATATTTTAGCATTTAGCCTACTCATATTGCATTCATTCATTAATAAAGAACCCCCTTTGAAGATTATTCTACGAAGTTACCGGCAGAAGATAGACTCGCGATTCAAACAGTACCATCTGCTAACTGAAAATATGCCCCCAAAAACGTAAATAAGCTTGACATTTATTTAGTGGAAAATCGCTCCTTCATAAAAAGCTCACTGGTAGCGATCATTGTCAGTAACAACGCAAAATGCGATATAGCCCTGTGTGGAGAAGCTGCCCCTGTAAATTCTACTACGGTACAGTACTAGACTACTGCTGTGTTCGTCTTGGTAGCGATTGCGTTGGTTGAATTCGATTTAACGTTCCGTTGTACGGTTTAGGCTGAAATGAATTCTTTTCATGAACAGATTGACAAAGTTTAGGCTGTGGCAATGAAGTTCAGGTTAGTAGTCAGATAGTTTCACCTATTGAAAGACTTTTGGTTTAAGTAAGGGGAGTGCCGAACATGTTCTGTCGCCGTTTGACTTCCTACAGCTGTGTCGATGTTTTTGTAGTGTCTCGCGTAGGCTACAGCGTTGCAGTGAGCAACACTGGTTTGAAACCACAGGTAATGATAATTTCACCCACAAATCATTTACTTGTAATGTAATGTCATAATAAATCCTCCAACGAAAATGTATTTGTGAGGAATGTTTATTTTAATGATTGAAAACAGATGCATCATAGACCACTGTAGTATGTGTTGCCCGGGTAACAGAGGCTAATGTCATGCTAATGCCTCAGTGAAATAGTAGACTACCGTTTCCGAAAGTAGATGTGGGCCTACTTCCTTAATAATATCAGCTAATATTGTACATTACATTTTACAATTGTGTTTCACATCACAAAGTAAAATAAGTAAATAGTTATCACCCTGGCCTCTTTGCTTGTGGCGTTTCTGCAGCTGCCTAGCAGTAAAGCTATAGTTAGCCTAGCTATCCCCCAAGTTAACAGATGCGAAACGAATGTTCTGCTACAGGTAGTCACGCGTGTTTTCGTGACGTTAGTGACGTTAGTAACGTCAGTGACTGTGGCTAGCAAATTAGCCACCGTTAGCTTCACTTTTCGCCACAAAAACTTAACTTGAGCCTAAACCATGCAACGGAGCGTAAATCCCAATAGGAGCAACTCAATCGCTACCAAGACGAAACTTTTGACACCTAGGTTGTCTATGTAGGCCAAATATTGACTGAGTTGTAGGGGGGCAAAAAAAATAAAAAAAAATAATAATAATATATATGTGAGAGAACAAAGGTTGTGCCCTTGCCGAAGGCAAAGCACACCCAATTATATTGGTATTGGCATTTTTTGGTCAATGTTTAAACACTGTTCAGTTCCCCATCTTCTGTCCAACAGGGGATTTTGTTTTGGTTGTTTGGCCAATATTAACCCCCTACACTACTTGACATGCTGTGCATCTATCAGATCTTCCCCTCAGTTACTGATCTGCTGTGGTGGATCAAGAGTTGGGATACTTTGTCTCCACAAAGCCTCTCTCACTGGCTCCACAATGCTCTCAGTATCATGGATGAGGGTGTGGGATGTCCTGTGTCACCTGGCATTGTGGTGGAAATTCGGACGATACTGGGTGACGATACTATAATACACACTACACACACACCTGCCTCTCTATCTCCCTTTGTCTCTCCATCTCTCTGCATAATACACACTACACACACACCTGCCTCTCTCTCTCCCTTTGTCTCTCCATCTCTCTGCATAATACACACTACACACACACCTGCCTCTCTATCTCCCTTTGTCTCTCCATCTCTCTGCATAATACACACTACACACACACCTGCCTCTCTCTCTCCCTTTGTCTCTCCATCTCTCTGCATAATACACACTACACACACACCTGCCTCTCTATCTCCCTTTGTCTCTCCATCTCTCTGCATAATACACACTACACACACACCTTCCTCTCTATCTCCCTTTGTCTCTCCATCTCTCTGCATAATACACACTACACACACACCTGCCTCTCTCTCTCCCTTTGTCTCTCCATCTCTCTGCATAATACACACTACACACACACCTGCCTCTCTCTCTCCCTTTGTCTCTCCATCTCTCTGCATAATACACACTACACACACACCTGCCTCTCTATCTCCCTTTGTCTCTCCATCTCTGTAAGGATGAGATCTCTCAGCAGGCAGGCCGGAAAGAGTCACGACAATTATAAAAAGGGTTGACTCGGTTTTATTAGCTCAACGTCGGATCATGCCACCAATCCACAACAGAGTGGCTAGCATGAGTGACAAAACATGTCTCTCATAAGTCCTTTATAGATGGCTGGACTGTACAAATATAGTTACCACCACAACATCTCCTTAAACGGTACACATTCCACAACTTGATGCACAGAAGAAACTACACACAGGTGATGCAGTCATCAATCATTGCTTGTACTATTCTCTGCATCTTGCACTTAACCTAAGTTGACCAGAGCACATTCCTTGATCTATATGTGTCTTGTCCAAGGCTTGCTCCGTGACCTCTTGACCACAGCAAGAGACAACCTCACACATGTATAGAAAATCTGCGTATCAATCTCTCTGCATAATACACACTACACACACACCTGCCTCTATATCTCCCTTTGTCTCTCCATCTCTCTGCTTAATACACACTACACACACACCTGCCTCTCTCTCTCCCTCTGTCTCTGTCCATTACTCTCTCCATCTCTCTGCATAATGGGTGTTACATATGCTACAGTGTACCAGGACACCAGCCTTCAGTAACCCGTCAATAGTTTCCTTATTACTTAACTTTCCCTGTGGGGACATGGAGTACTGGTTCTTCCTAGGTCCTGTCTTGCCTTCTCATAAGATAATCTGCAGTGTTGTGCACGTTCATACCTCTCATGAACTCGTTCAAAGTTCAGTTCATACAAGTAAACATGAATAGTTCACGTTCATAGTTCACCATTTAAATTCTGAACTAGTTCATAGTTCAGTTCATAGTTTTAAGGTGTGTGTTTACCATGTGTAAAAATCCTGCAAAAAATAATAAGGTGCATCAGATGTAGTCGCTGAGTCTGCGTCTCTACTTTCATTTATATGAGACCGAGAGCTGTTGTCTTGGAATACGTTGTTTGGTCAACGTGTGTGCGATGAATCATGGGTAACGTAGAGCGAAGTTGAGTTAGTTGGTTTGGGTTAGGCTACATAGCGGAAAATGTTACGGGCACTGAGCAACGACATGGTGCAAGCATTCGATTTAGACAGCGTCTCTACTCAGGAGAAGGAAAACATTCCGTAAAGTTTTAGCTAGACCTCAAATAAAATGAACGCGTTCTTTTGAACTCGTTCATGCACAACACTGATAATCGGTATAGGTCCTGCTGATTTAATCAGACCAACAACATTTCCTGTCTGCCACAAGGTATCAGAACCCCAGAGAGGGTTTGGGTTTAAGTTCAGGGGTCACCAGGGAACACACAGAGGTCTGGAGCTTGTCTGGGTTCAGTGGTTACAACATGGCTTTCTGCTGTTATTTCAACATTCCTCTCAAAAAGTCTCTCGGTTGTGCTAGTTTCCACTGTTGGTTAAAGGGAGCTAGATGTGATGGTGCAGACATCTGTCTGACCATGGGCCCCCAAGTCTTGTTGTTCAAAGGGAGTGTTTACCCAGGGTGTCATCCATCAAAGTACTCATCCCATTCAATGCCCCACTCAAAATCTGTGGAGTCAGGGTCATACTTCATGGTACAGTGAAAGTCTTTTAGGTGCAGCATTCCAGGCATTTAATCCTGGTTATAATCCTGTCTCATGTGTCTGCAACAGTCCAACAACCAGTTTTGTGGATTCCAGGAAAGTCCACAGTGATCCCAGTGTTTCCACACAGGATTGTCTTTTTGACTGGGAGGAACATATAAGGGCTGCTTCAGTTCTTAGTTGCCCCTCAGCTGGACACAAAACTAAGACCCATACTGTCAGCAACCAAACCCCAATATATCACCCTGAAAACCTCCCCTCTCTCTCCCTCTGCCCCTCCATGGGCCTGTCCTTCCTCCTTGTGGGTATGGGGCCTGTCCCTGATAGTGTGCTGGTGGTAGAGCACATGGACCCTACTAGGCTGGGGTGCTGGTGGTAGAGCACATGGACCCTACTAGGCTGGGGTGCTGGTGGTAGACCACATGGACCCTACTAGGCTGGGGTGCTGGTGGTAGAGCACATGGACCCTACTAGGCTGGGGTGCTGGTGGTGCCATACTGGGAGCCTGGTACCTAGCTGGCTGTTGTACATAAAACATGGCTGTTCTGACTGCACACATAGTGGCTAGTTTTTTCTTGACTAGCTGGGAGTTAGTTTTAACCATGTTCTCCTCCTCCTTCTCTTGTCTGTTTTAAATGTGCTGCATAGTGTCTATTGTGTGAAATATTTTTGGAATGCTCAAATCACCAAAGTCAACTGTCTCCCCCAGTTTAAATGTTTTACATTTTTACATGTATTCATTTAGCAGACGCTTTTATCTAAAGCGACTTCCAAGAGAGAGCTTTACAAAGTGCATAGGTCACTGATAACAACAAGATAGCCCCAAAAAACATTGTGGGTAAAAAAAAAACACTGCAAGTAGCCAAAACATGAAGCACATATTGTGAACAACCAAAGTAAGTGCCAAAGGGAAGAACCACAAGAGCATGTAGTTAAACAAGTTACAATTAAACAACATGAATCGCTATAAGAGCGAGTGTACCTGTAGAAAAGCAAGCAACAGTAAAAAATATTTCAACAATTTAAATCAGTTACCACTAACCAACAAGAGCAGCAAGGCTCTAAGCAAGAGTCATTGTGATCCTTGAGGAAACTAACATGGGGTCCAGCAAACCATTCCTAAGTACCGTTGTACTCCCGGAACAAGTGCGTCTTGAGCCTTTTCTTGAAGGTGGGGAGACAGTCAGTGTCTCTGATGGAGGTGGGGAGTTGATTCCACCATTTGGGTGCCAGACAGGAGAAGAGCTTGTGTTGGGACCGGGCGCTCTTGAGCGGTGGGACCACCAGGCGGTTGTCTGAAGAAGACCGTAGGTGACGAGTGGGGGTGTAAGGCTGCAGGAGAGACTTGATGTAGTCGGGTGCAGTCCCGTTCACTGGTCGGAAGGTCAGTACCAGGGTCTTGAATCTGATGCGGGCCGTGATAGGTAGCCAGTGGAGGGAGATGAGGAGCGGGGTAACATGGGAGCGTCTGGGTAGATTGTAGACCAGGCGGGCCGCCGCGTTCTGAATCCTCTGGAGAGGGCGGGTTGCGCATGCTGGGAGACCGGCGAGCAGCGAGTTGCAGTAGTCCAACTTGGATAGGACAAGTGCTTGGACTAGCAGCTGGGTGGAGTGCTCAGACAGGTATCTCCTGATCTTCCAGATGTTGTAGAGGGTGAATCTACACGACCGGGAGACTGCAGCAATGTGGGCTGTGAGGGAGAGCTCGTCGTCCATGGTCACCCCGAGGTTCCTGGCAGAGGATGAAGGGGTCACCGTCGCCGATCCCAGGGTGATTGAGAGATCGTGGGAGATGGAGGGTTTGGCTTCAACAATCAAGTTTAACAGCGACCAGGTGCCAGGGTGTCCTCCAATCAAGGCATGTTTTGAATAAGTTGCCATGAATCTTATCTCTATAAATACACCGTATCTCTATAAAACAGCTGTTCACTTGCTCCACCTCTTTTACTATTCCATTTATCAATCCTGAAATTGATCATCACCATAGTTTCCTAACTTACTTCCTTACTTTCTATGCATAAAGTATTTCAATAAACTAATACCCATGTATCAGAGTAAGCTGTTGCTAGTATACAAATCCTCTTTTACAGGCAGCTAAGTGTTTAAACAGTTTAACATTGACCCGGCCCGATCAGGACCAGACAAACTCTAGTTGGTAGTGCGTCACCACAGCGGGACTTCCCCTTCTCTTTCCCCTCAGCCCTTTTAAGACCGGGTTCCAAATCAACAGATTCTGTCCACAAGCTCGTACTTTTTTTCCTACGGTGCGTAGCTACAACTAGGCGGGCTTCCAGGAAATCGCCAACCACGGATGTTGCACTGCTGGCTGGCTCGTGTAGCGGGGTTTGCTCGCTGAAGAACAGAAATACTTAATGTATTATCAAGTATTTAGTAGAAGGGGGCACTACCCTGATATTGAGTTAGGACATCAGGGAAACCTATAGGTTTAATATGTAATAATCTGTCATCTGAAGGAATGAATTTGTTCCAAGTGTAGAGCCAATCTTAACATTAGGGAACAAGCATACATCAAAATAGATTTTACAATGAATGTATTAAAGTAAGGTAAATATGGATAGTATGAACAAGTTAAATTATGAATTTGAAATGAGATTGGTTTCAATGAACAGAATGAAATGGTCTAATTTAAAGACAGAAATTATACAGTCAATGATTACAAATCAAATCATAAACAGAGCTTACACCAATGCCATGTCGGGGAGGAAAGAGCGTTAACCATGGTAACGTTTGATCAGGGTTGATCAATGAGGTTAAGGGCGGTTTGCATCCGAGGTCCATTTGAAGATTTGCAGACTGAAAAGCAGACTTTAAAGTACGTGATTTTACAATATTCCTTCACAGTATCAGTTTGCACGTACATTAACATGGAATGTGATGTTACATTTACATTTAGTCATTTAGCAGACGCTCTTATCCAGAGCGACTTACAGTAAGTACAGGGACATTCCCTCCGAGGCAAGTAGGGTGAAGTGCCTTGCCCAAGGACACAACGTCATTTGACATGGCCGGGAATCGAACTGGCAACCTTCAGATTACTAGCCCGATTCCCTAACCGCTCAGCCACCTGACTCCCATGTTCCCATGTTCCAGAGTTACTTCATCTCATTTCCAAGTCACATCTTACAAAGAACTAACTTCTGGCCATGCAGGCATGAGCAGCTTTAGCAAGCAGCATAATGACGGTGGGCCGTGGAGCACTAAGAGGTGTCTAGTGTGTCTGTAACTGTGATCATAGGCTAACGTGTGTTAGCAGCACTGTCTTAACAGTCAGTGCTTAAGGACCTCCCAACTGTGTTGATTCACAGGAAGAGGATGTGCTGTGTTATCAGTTAACAGTGGCCAGGGAAGGAGACAGGCTAGGACCTTTGACAACAACACTGCACATGTGTAATCAAGGGTTTAAATGAATATATCAAATGTATATATCCTATTTAGAGTGCTTTGGTCCTCTATAGACTGGGGTTAGCTAGTGTTAACAGCTTTTGATTGTGGGTCAAAGACATGGCTAGCCTATGACAACCTATGATGACATAAACCTTCATTCAATACACCATCTAGTGTAAACCTGTTCCACTGTTTTCCTCTGTGCATAGATGAATGTTTCATTTGCCCTGTGCAAGAGTATCCTGAGCATGAGAAATACCCTGATCAGAGACAGGGCAGAGAGAGGAGGGTTCTGGCAGGGCAGGTGATCAGAGACAGGGCAGAGAGAGGAGGGTTCTGGCAGGGCAGTTTCTGACTTTGAGAGGGAGGAGGGGGCACTGCCTCTAAAATGAGTCTCTCTGGAGAGAGAGAGGAAGGGGGCACTGCCTCTAAAATGAGTCCCTCTGGGGAGAGAGAGGAAGGGGGCACTGCCTCTAAAATGAGTCTCTCTGGGGAACATGACATGGACACCAAAGCTAAGAGGTAAGATGAGAATCCATACCTGTTCATGACTGTTTTCCATCTCAGAGCTCAGCAGTGATATTTTGACATCATCATTAGTCAGAATAAATGAGAGACTGAAGGTCTGTCTCTGTTGTGTTGAAGCCCAATCCAGGAGAGACCAGTCTCACCTGTACCCAGCTGTGTGTCCATGAAGAGTGACAGGTCTATGCTTGAACCTATCAATTACAAAGCTGGAGGAGGACCTTCTAATTAGGAAGGGTAGGTACTGACCTCTGCTGGTGTTCAATGTTATGTGATGAAGGTGACTGTTGGAAAAATTGAAGATGTAACACATTTATCCTGTATAAGAATGATTCTGTGTTCAGCATTCCTTGTGTGTAGAGAGAGGCCTACCCCCAAATCTGAACTTTGGGTAACACGAGGCATATGTAAACAAGGTGACCTGGGCTGACCACTCTCTCTTACTGGAGAGACCATAAAAGATGTCTGGCCTTATCTGTGTTGGGTGAATCATATGGTCAAGCTTACAGGGGTCAAAGAGCGCACACACGCACACACTCAAACACGCACACACACACACGCGCGCCAGGTCTATGCAAGGGAGCTGATGAAGAAAAGCCATGGGACATTTGCATGCCTTTGTTTTAACCAATGACTGTAAAGAGCGGTTCTGTTTAAATAGCTAGCTAGCGCAACATGCTAGCAGACAAACTTTGTAGCACAATGGCGTGTGATGTTTTTGTCTCTTTGTTGGCCGGCCGCAAGCAATAAAGCTTTCTTAAACTTGTTCACCAACTGACTGTGCAATGCTTGATAGATTAATATTTCTGACAGTGACATGGAGTTTTTCTGAGCTTGATCGGTCTTAAAAATATTGTTGTTCCAACCAAATGAATCGAATACGAAATAGTATTCATAATCTAAAAGCCTAAATGAGCCCTTTTCTCCATCATGTCACATACCTACTAAAACACAGGGTTAGAGCTGCTGACTGTAGATACTAAAGTATCCCTCATCACATCCCTACTAAAACACAGGGTTAGAGCTGCTGACTGTAGATACTAAAGTATCCCTCATCACATCCCTACTAAAACACAGGGTTAGAGATGCTGACTGTAGATACTAAAGTATCCCTCATCACATCCCTACTAAAACACAGGGTTAGAGATGCTGACTGTAGATACTAAAGTATCCCTCATCGCATCCCTACTAAAACACAGGGTTAGAGCTGCTGACTGTAGATACTAAAGTATCCCTCATCACATCCCTACTAAAACACAGGGTTAGAGCTGCTGACTGTAGATACTAAAGTATCCCTCATCACATCCCTACTAAAACACAGGGTTAGAGCTGCTGACTGTAGATACTAAAATATCCCTCATCACATCCCTACTAAAACATAGGGTTAGAGATGCTGACTGCCAGCCTGGCTGACATACAGACCATGTGGTAAAGGTTCACAGTGAGAGATACAGAGTAACAACAGGTCTGGAAACCTGCCTGTCTGACTCATTTATGTTGACCAGCAACATTCAAGCCTGGATCTGACAATTCTTATGAATTACTTTAGCAACACATATTGTTGTAATTAATCTGTAGGCTCTACTTTAGTGATTTATGTTTGTAAGACACTTTGTTGTGTTTGTTGACAGGATGAGACAGCAGAGACCAGCCTCACCTGTACCCAGCTGTGTGTCCATGAAGAGTGACAGGTCTATGGATCTACCTATCATGTTCAGTGATGGAGGAGGAGGCCTAAATGAGCCCTTTTCTCCATCATGTCACATACCTACTAAAACACAGGGTTAGAGCTGCTGACTGTAGATACTAAAGTATCCCTCATCACATCCCTACTAAAACACAGGGTTAGAGCTGCTGACTGTAGATACTAAAGTATCCCTCATCACATCCCTACTAAAACACAGGGTTAGAGATGCTGACTGTAGATACTAAAGTATCCCTCATCACATCCCTACTAAAACACAGGGTTAGAGATGCTGACTGTAGATACTAAAGTATCCCTCATCACATCCCTACTAAAACACAGGGTTAGAGATGCTGACAGTAGATACTAAAGTATCCCTCATCACATCCCTACTAAAACACAGGGTTAGAGATGCTGACTGTAGATACTAAAGTATCCCTCATCGCATCCCTACTAAAACACAGGGTTAGAGCTGCTGACTGTAGATACTAAAGTATCCCTCATCACATCCCTACTAAAACACAGGGTTAGAGCTGCTGACTGTAGATACTAAAGTATCCCTCATCACATCCCTACTAAAACACAGGGTTAGAGCTGCTGACTGTAGATACTAAAATATCCCTCATCACATCCCTACTAAAACACAGGGTTAGAGATGCTGACTGCCAGCCTGGCTGACATACAGACCATGTGGTAAAGGTTCACAGTGAGAGATACAGAGTAACAACAGGTCTGGAAACCTGCCTGTCTGACTCATTTATGTTGACCAGCAACATTCAAGCCTGGATCTGACAATTCTTATGAATTACTTTAGCAACACATATTGTTGTAATTAATCTGTAGGCTCTACTTTAGTGATTTATGTTTGTAAGACACTTTGTTGTGTTTGTTGACAGGATGAGACAGCAGAGACCAGCCTCACCTGTACCCAGCTGTGTGTCCATGAAGAGTGACAGGTCTATGGATCTACCTATCATGTTCAGTGATGGAGGAGGACCTTCTAATGAAGAAGGGTATGTACTGACCTCTGCTGGTGTTCAATGTTATGTGATGAAGGTGACATGATGTAAAGAAGCCGTCTGTATAACGAAGTATAACATCATCATTAGATTCAGGATCATCATGTGACATTTCTAAGTCAGAACTCATAGCCTGGCTGATGTTCAGACCATGAGGTAGAGCTACACAGTGAGAGGGAGCTGTTATTTAATGTTATTTCATTAACATGTGGTGTTGGTCTTCTCTTTATGTATCTATGGTTTAACCTCTAGACCACCATCAGGCACATCAACACCTTTGACCTCCTTGTTGTGTTTGATCAGTGAGAGACAGGACCACAACCTACCAGTCCACTGTGCTGGTTTAATGTTGAATTTGACCTGACATTAACACAGAGACACAACCACAACACAACCACAACAAACTACCCTGAAACAAATGCAATTATGCAAGCCATACCATACTACCATTGGGTCCAATTATATAACCAATTATTATAACCAATTTTGTTATAATAGCTTTACATACAAATAAGAGAGATCAGTGCAGCTCTAGTGAAGGTTTGACAACAATAACCTCCCTACACACACACACACGCACACGCACACACACACACACACACACACACAGACAGCATGAGAGTCAGTGTCCAGCCCTGCAGGTACCAGGCCTGGTATGAGCACAGACCGGGCAGGGCTCAGCCCACTTAGACTGGTTGAGACCAGAAGGTCTTAAACTCCTGGGTGGAGGAGTGCTGCAGTGTCTAAAGCAGGCTGCTAGCAAACATGCAGCCCTGTGTGAGGTGGACCCTGATGTCATTCTTCAGTGTCTGGTTGAAACACAACACACTTGTTTACCTGGGGGTGACAGTGCTCCTATCTTTGATGAACGTATTAAAGGAATAGTGCCTTGTAGTGGTATAGAAGATGGTTTACTTGGTAGTGATGGTATCACTCTTATACAGTGTGTCTGTGTGTATGCATGAGTGGATACAGTTAAGTTTACCACTCATGCCTATGTATGATACACTCTTTAGTAGATGATCAGCCCTTGTACATGTGGTTCATGTGATTAAGTAATGTCATCTCTTGTCCTCAGAGATCAACAGGAGAAGTCTGAGTCAGACCAGAGTCACCATGAGTACTTGTCCTCCATATTCACAGTGAGTTTTGAGTTACAAACAAGACAATCATTTTAATCATATTGTTCTACTGTGTATAGAGTTCCTGGTTCGTCTGATATCTCCCCTCTCTGTTTCAGGTGCTTGAGCTTAGCAAGCTACGACGAATACCCCCCAGGTCCTAAATGTAGTGTTTACAGTGTATGCATGCATGGGTGTGTGTGTGTGTGTGTCCATGTGTGTGTGTGTGTGTGTGTCTCGGGCCACTGGGTCACCAACAAACACACGGCATGTCTTCTATCATCCTGTAAAAAACATCTTTATTTCTCCTCATTTAGTCAGTAAGGCACTATTTAGTTCATCACATTCAGTGGGACTGAGATCAAAGACAGGTTTGTTGTTTGTCAACAATTAAAACCTCCAACCCTCCCTCCTCCCTCCCCTCCCTCCCTCCCTCCCTCCCTCCCTCTCTGAGGGCCCAAAGGGAGTAGGGAGGGTGGGGGCAGGTCAAGGGAGGGAGGGGATCACACTAGACAGACACACAGACAGTTTATATTCAAGTGGGTAATACTGTCATATTACTGGTCCTAAATGTAGTGTTTACAGTGTATGCATGCATGTGTGTGTGTGTGTCCATGTGTGTGTGTGTGTGTGTGTCCCCGTGTGTGTGTCTCGGGCCACTGGGTCACCAACAAACACACAGCATGTCTTTTATCATCCTGTATAAAACATCTTTATTTCTCCTCATTTAGTCAGTAAGACACTATTTAGTTCATCACATTCAGTGGGACTGAGATCAAAGACAGGTTTGTTGTTTGTCAACAATTAAAACCCCTCTCCCTCCCTCCCTCCCTGCATCCCTCCCTGCATCCCTCCCTGCATCCCTCCCTGCATCCCTCCCTGCATCCCTCCCTGCATCCCTCCCTCCCTCCCTCCTGTGAAAGAAATTTTGGGCCTATTGTAATGGCATTTTTTGATATAGTTACTAAGAATGTATTTTTAATAGACTGAGGTTGTGTTTAAACAAATGGATGTTGCAGTTGGTCTTAAGGTATTTATGGTATTGGTTTATGATGCCTGATTGAGAAGCTAGGGGCACAGAGGTTGGGGGATGTTTGAGTTCTGTGGCCTAAAGGGAGATGGATAGATGGATTCAGTTGATCTAGCAGCCCTGACCTTTTGGCCAAGGAGATTGTGTCCTGTGTCCTGTTTGTGTTTCATTAAGGGTATCTTTACTGTCCTCATTTAGAGAAAGAGCCGTGACATCAAAAGACTTTGGTCACTTGACCTGGGGGGTTATATTGTCTTAACTGTCACTGACCAGTGTTAACCAATCACAGAGACCACTACATTGATGAATTGAACATTTATTAGGGGATCTGTTTTAAGTGTATAAAAGCACAAGCTTTATGATTGTTCTTTATCACTCTGGCGAACGACCTGTGGCTAGCACCTCCTTCGTTATGACTGATCACAAAGTACTTTGTTAAATCATGATCTGTATAAGCAAAATAAATTTATTGTAACCGCCATCTCTTGACTATTCAAATCTGCACAGTGCCGCTGGAATTTCTGCCATTTCACTTGGTGGCCAGTAGGGGGATCCTCGATTGGTCTACGGCGTTCAGCAGGCGGCTCCCCTCGGCGAATTGATCTTCCGGCAAAAAGCCGCCTTTCCTTTCCACGTTAGAGTCGTACAAATTGGGGGAACGTTGGAACGTTGGTCCCGTTACGTTAGAGTCGTACAAAAAAGCATGCAGGAAATGTGCTGACGAGCGCATAAAGGGTAATAATTCACACGTGATATCGTGCTGTGTGTCTTTAAGGCCCTGGGAAATTGGGTCAGGAAATGTATTGATTTCTGAGTCCCAAGAGTAAAATGGTAAAAAGTATACTTTAGAGGATTGGTAAAGATTAAATTGGTAAAGATTAAATTGGTAAAGATTAAAATTGGTAATTGGTAATCAGCTGAGTGTTTAAAAAAAAAAAAAAAAAAGCTTAGAAGGTATTGGGCCTGTGAAATTTCAAAGGTTTTAAGTTTGCAACACGCGTGTTCATTTTTTGTTTTAATTGCAAGTTATGTTTTTTGAGGTTAAAAGAAGTATGAGTAACTAATGGTGTCTATTATTCAACCTATATACAAATTACAAAAATCAAAATTTTAATTATTTTTCAAAACTTTAATTATTTTTCGGTTTGAATATTTGTAATTTAAGATTGTGCAGTTATTTTCATTGAAAGTTGGGAAGTCGGAATTTAATTGTTTTTAGAAAAGAAAAGGGGTAATTGTGTCTTTATTTTCCGTTGTTGGTTATCGTTTATGGATTGTAATTCTGAAAATGAATGGTCTGGAGGCAGAATTGACCTGTCCAAACATCGATTACATGAAGCAAAAGTATGGTAACGATAGTTTATTGCAAATGCAAATATGGATTGATAAATGTGGATTTTCGAGTGTGGAGTCGTTTTGTTTTAAGGACCTTATTGTATTGCGAAATGGGTTCGTGGAGAGAAATAGATACACGATTTTTTTTGAAGTGGAGAAAAGAATAGATTTTAGCCTGATTGGAGAGCTTTTTTTCTGATTGGATGGAGATAGGTAGAGGGATAAAGAAATATTAGGACAGAATAGTGTGGGGAATTTTTCATCTATTTCCCCACAGATTCACGATTGAGATTTTCTGGCTGTTCCGCAAACAAATTTCGCCTCATCCGCAGCCAGGGCTGTTGCGGCAGGATGCGCGGGCGCATGAGGGTTTGCGGGAATGCGAGAACAGAATACGAAGAGGTCAGACATTTGCCATTTCTTCTGACAGCCGGTTATATCTAGGAAAAGTCAAGAAAGTAGGATCCTGGAATGTTTTTTATAGATTTGCTTTGGATTCCCGCAAAGATTGAAGCTTGTGCCTTGACTTGCATATGCCATTGTGTTTCCAAGAAGGAAAGGTTAAAGTCCTCTCCGGAACAAAGGGTTTGAGTCCCTGTTGTGTTTGGAATAAGCGTGTTGTGGGCTATGGTCAAAGCTGATGCAGAGCGTGTTGACATGCTGTTGAAAAACATGTAGGCCAGCACGAATTGCTAGGTATGGTCAATCCAAAATGCGTGCTTTAATTGTGGGAATTTGAGCAAAATGTACGTGAATGTCCGGAGATCATCTTTGTTGAAAGTTTTCTGGAAATTGTGAGCGAACTCTCGCAAAATCAGAGGGGTTCGTGACCGGAAGTTGAGTTTCGAAATGGTGGCGTACAATGTTTATCGGTTGACACTGTTGGTAGAGGAGAGACGATTGTTTTACAACTCTGTGTTAACCGTTATATGTTTGATGTTAGACTTTACATCGGTCTGATTACCGCACACATTCTGTTTTGAAAATGCTAATGTTAATTCTTTGACTGAATTCTCCACTTGAAAAGAGGCGCATGCGCTTGAGCCTAGCGGAAGTTGATTCTTTCAGTGAAGCTCATTCTGCGTGCAGTGCCCACACGTGAGTGCAAAAAAATATCACTCATTTTATTGAGAATTTGACGTTGAATTGTGAAGTATATTGGTTGGGAAAACAGATGTGTGTTTCTGTTTCTTTGTCGAACTTAAGAAAATATTGTGAGTTGCCATACTCTTGATTTGGAAATTATGTACAGACCGATTTTCTATATTATGAGCTTGATTCGTTATTGAATAACGCGCTGGAAATTTAGTGTTTGGGTAGGATAATTGGTAAAAGGCCAGTTTTGGCAATAAAAGCGGTATTCATTTGAAGAATTACAATCCCGGGGTTATTGAAACTTTTATAGAAAGTTATGTGTTCAAACGGAAATGTTATGTTGTTTAAGGAATATTTTTGTTTATGTCTGGAAATGTTCGATGGTTTTATTTTTAATTTTGTGGGAGTTCACAGATGTTACTGTTGTTTAAAGAAATATGTAAAGGGTTATGAAGAAGTGATTAGAAAGATTGAGCCAGTTGAGACCGAATTGCGTTTGTTGTTAAGGGCAAAGGTGCTACATATGTGTGTTTATTGCTGCTGAGATGATTTGTTGAAATGTGTTGGGTTTGGTGGTATTCATATTTACCTATTTAAATGGACTTGAAGTTGAAGCTTTGTCCAACCAGAATGCTAATACATGGGTAAACTGTCGTCCTCTGACGAGTGATATTAGGTGCATATGTAGATTTCGGAGCCTAATTTTTATGTTGAAATTAAAATGGTACTAATGGTTGATAGACTTGAAAAGATAATCCAGGCTGTGACTGTTGGTTAATGGCTAATGGTGAAAACGTGGAGGAAGTGCATTTTGTTCTGTCCTGAGACAAAGGAGAGTCCAGGAAGTTGAATTTGCAACTATGGCAACGACATTGGCTAACAAACTAACAGACCGACAGGCGGGTACAGGCTAGTAAAGGAATTGCAGCTTGATATTTGAGATCCAGGATGAGTAACCGCATGACGCATGCGCAGATGGAAGTTGAGAAATTTACAAAGACGCAAATTTAGAGAAATAGATACATTTGGAGCGAATTTTACATATTAATTTGGTTACTTTTGAAATATGTTACGTGATGAGTATTTTGAGACATTTGCTAACAAGGTTTTGTTTGTTTGAGGACATTTTAAATGAGTTTCAGAAATTCCGAGGAAAGGTGGGGGCTAAAAAAAAAACATCCCGTTACGTTGAGTTTTACTGAGGTGATCCCAGAGGGTGTAATTCTGCATAATTATGTGAGTATTAATGGTGAAAGATGTGTCCGTTTAGATGAATTCGAAGTTTGGTGGTTTACAAATTTATGATTTAACATTTGTTCTAAATCCTAGCCAAACAGGGAGGTAGGAGCCTTTCAGACCAGAACTTGTATTTACGAGCGGAAAATCTGTGGTGTGTGATGGTATCCATAAAAATGCAGAAATTAGACCCTGGTTCATAAATTAGTTCTAATTGGATTGGAAAAGTTATACTTTAGCAAAATTAAGTGAATAGCTGGTAAACGCCAACCATCTGTGTTGTTTAAAAGAAATGAAAAAAGGTTGAGAGTTTTTGCTTTGTTCCAGAGCGCGCTGTTTGATGCGAGTTTGAAATGCGCGATTGTTTATTTGAGTTGATTCACTAACAAAGAGTAATTGAGATAGCTGGTAAATATAGGAATATTCAAAGGTGTATACATTACATGCTTTGATAAAACTTTTGAGGTGTTAAAGAATAAGGTTTTGTTTTACGGGTTTATGTTAAATTGTGAATTTAAAGGTTTAAAAGAAAAAGGGAGAGTTTATATTTTCTTTTGTCTTAAGGGCATGGTACAATGTTTTGGGATAAACAGTTAGGCTGTGATGAGGTTGTATCATTATGGTATTGGTTCATAAAGAGGGTTATGATAATTTGGTTTTGAAATAATTTGGGAAGACTCATTAAGTCTGATAAATTGTGGTGTGATGGTTGTGCTAAGTAGCTTGTTCTGGACTGCAGCCAAAGCAAGTTATGAAGTTCTACCTATCTAACCTATATAGAAATATAGATGGGGTATAAGTTTGGTTAATGGTTACATTAAGAACATTTTATGGTCTATGTTTTATTTTGGAATCATACAGATTAAATTCTGGTTTAGGGTAGTGATGCTAGTTTTCTACATGTCTTGGAAAAAGAGAGAGTTGATTTGGTGAATTTAAATACAGGGAAAAATTAAAAGGGAATCTGAAATTTAAAGGTATTCATTTGAACTGTTCCTAAAGGTTTTTTTGAAGAAAAGATAATAAGAGACTAAAAGTTGAGGTTATTCGTAATTTGGCTGTTTTCTAAAATAGTTTTATTTTATACAAATTGGTTCAAAAGTAGTTTGCTTCAGTGTAAGCTTGTTAATTCATAAAAGGGAAAAGAGTTAAAATATGTACTGATAGTTAAATACATCATTGGTGTTACATATGATTTTGGGAAAGGTATGGAAACAGGAAGTTTCTTAGTTTGATCTGGGACACAACTTGCTGTATGCAAATGTGGAATTCACTCTAACAATTATGATTATTCCACAGGGAAAATGCTAGTGCTGATACTAGCTGGAGCAGTTTCTAGATTGCCTGAATGCATTGATGAACTAACTAGAATATGTTTTTGATGTTGATATGTTTACAGGAAGTGATGAGATGATGTTGCTATGTCCGGATGAGCCTAACTTGACAAATTTGGGCTTACAGGACTCTTTTGAGGAAAATTGTTGTGTGACCTTGATACAACATTTGTTATGGATTCTTTAAGGGAAGCGCAGGCTTCTTAGAGAGGAAGAGATGACGTTTAGGAATTTATGACTGACTGATGACTGACTGATCTAAACAGAGAGTGACTATGGGGGTTTTATGGTTTTATGAATTTAGTTTCAGTAGTTTGGATTTGTGATAGGATTGTGAGGGTTTGATATGATATTGCTGAGTTGAAAATATTGGACTGTATTTAACCCAGAGTGAGAATTTTGTTTTGTTTGAGTATATTTGATAAGAATTACAGAATACAGCGGACAGATGGAGAAAGGAATGGTGGAATGGAGATTCGAACTTGGACTAATCCACAAGAAAATGCGTTTTGGAAAAAGGAAGGATATGAGAATAAAAAATGGAGGTTGTATGGTCTGCATAAAACATTTATCTTGAGATTTTGCTAAGTTAACACATGGAAAGATCATGCCTCTACAGTTTGTGTGATATCAAGAAGAATGCATTATTTTAGCATACAAGAGGATTTGTAATGGATGCATAGTCATTTTGTTAATACTTCATATGTGGGACAAGTATTATGAGAAAAGGAATTTAAACACGATAAGCTTCACAGTTAAGGTTAGAGAAACTATTTGGGTATTGATAGATGGATTTTGTAGAGTTCAATTTTTGGAGAAGTGATACTGTTTAATGATTGTTGATGGGAAGAAGTTTTAGACTTCTCAGGGGCTCAGTGATCAAGCTTTTGTTAATTTAGATTATTTTCGATGGGATTTTTCTTTGAGGATATGTAATGATAATGGGTCACACTTGTTTAAGGAAGTTATTTTGGTGTTGATAGGATTCAACATTGTGTTAATCACTTCAGTTGAATGAGAGAACAGATCTTTGAAGACGAAGTCAGACGACAAGAAGTCAGTTACCTTTAACTCTGTGAGAATGTGCTTGTTTATCACTGTGCAACCTTTTTGGAGTCTATTTTGTGTGAGATTCACAGGCAGGTGAAGGAGACTATTCCTATGACTGGACATGATCTGGACTATGACTGCATGATTTGATACCAGATGACTGGATCGTGGTGAAGGACCTGAAACGCCTGGTAAAACCCAAGGTGGACGGGGCCATACCAGATTCTCCTGACGACTAATCCGGCGGTTAAGATCGAGGGGAGAGCAACGTGGATACACGCTAACCATTGCAAGCGTGCACCTTGTCTGGAGACGGAAGCAGAGGATACGCGTTCTGAGTAGTACCAAGGAAATTTCCGAGCTGTACGTGAAGTGCAGTGTCGTTGAAAGTTGCCCTGAGCAATTTGATCGTCGTTTGCAATCGATTCGACTAGACTACACCGCCAGACAGAAGTTTGTCTACAAGCCAACTGAAGATGGCCACTACGGATGCACGACCATGGCATCAGTTCCGACAACCTGGACTTTGTGGTATACGGGGTGCAGTGGGTTTTGTCTTGGGAATGGCATTTCTTATTGCTCTTAATGTATTTTTGCTTTTGTATTTGAATAAAAGTATGCATAATTCTGATGATACTATGACAATAGATCCAATGACTTCAACTGTTTCACCTGCAACGTTCCAGATGTTGAAAAGTGATGAGAGAGAGGTTGTAGATGAAATGGAATCGGAGATGGAGTTTAATTCTTGGTATAAGTTAGCAACATATTCAGTAAAACAAGTTTTAGGCGAAGAACACCCACCATGTGTGTATTGCCAGCCACTTAAGGATGTTCCACTGATTATGCCAGCACCATTTAATTCAACTAGTTGTTATGATTTTAATTACCATCGAATTATTTCAGGTGACATTGATAAAACGAGATGTGTGGACAGTAGTCATCTGGTTTTGTTCAGGAATTGTCCAGTCTGTCCCACTAACTGCTATCATTACCAGAGTTCTAGTGCTTGGTATTTAAATTCCAATCTAGGATGTGCAGCAGTACGTCCTATGCTTACTGGACCAATTGAGAACGAGGGAACGGAAGATGTTCTGATTGATTTTGTTATAGTTCCAGGGCAAAAGTTTGAGTGTTTTGAGAAAAGTTCCGATATTGTTAAAACAGTATTCGTGGGGAACTTTAGTGAAGGGAAAGTAAAGATTGGAACTTGTGGACATACTTGGGTGGTAAATCCATACTGTGAGGCGATGCAGTTTAGAGATGTTAATGGGACTTTACACCCTTGTTACAAGTATAGAAGCTCTGTTCGTGTGGATAGTGAGGGAAAACATCATACTCCACCACCTTCTGGCCCATTGGTATATCCAGGACGCGATATAGCTGATATATTTTGGTATTGTGGGGGTAGAATTAGATCACGTTTACCAAAAGGATGGGTGGGAGTGTGTGCTAAGGTGATGTTAGTTAGTAAGACGTTGATTAAGCCTTTAGGAAATGTGACGGTTGATTCAGGCAGACAGAGACGAGCTGCTCCTGTTGGTTCTTTTGATAGTGGAATTTACATAGATGATATTGGAGTACCAAGAGGGGTGCCTACTGAGTTTAAAGCTAGAAATCAGGTAGCTGCAGGACTAGAATCATTCTTTTGCGTACATTGTACGGTTAACAAAAATGTGGATTGGATTAATTATATATATTATAATCAGCAAAGTTTTATTAATTACACTGTTGATGCGATTTCTGGATTATCAGAACAATTGGCTAAGACTTCAGAGATGGCATGGCAAAACAGGATTGCTCTAGACATGTTGTTGGCTGAAAAAGGGGGTGTTTGTGTACTTTTCAATAATACATGTTGTACGTACATTCCCAATAATACAGCGAGGGATGGGTCAGTCACTAAAGCATTATCAAGCATGCGTACTTTGAGATTAGAATTGTCTGAACATTCTGGATTTGATGATTCAAAAGGAGTTTGGTCATGGATTGACGGTTCTTGGGAAATGTTTGGTAAATGGAAGGCAGTTCTTCTGTCTGTTTTGTGTGGAATAGGTGTCATTTTGTTGATACTATTGTTTTTGGCTTGTTGTCTGTTTCCCTGTGTAAGGAAGATTGTGGAAAAGACAATGGCTAAATCATTTGCTGTTCAAATGATGAACTATAGTCCCTTAGAGGATTCTGACTGGGTTCCACCATTTAAGGATGAAGAGGCTACTGTGAGTGATATGTAATTCTCTTGTTATTTTTGGGGTTATGTTTTGATTAAAGGGGGTTACTTTATTTTCTTGCATCCATATCTGTATGGATGTTTTATATTTTTGTATGCTTATGCTTTTGTATGCCTTTGTTGTTTAAAAAAAAAAAGTAAGGAATGTAATGGCATTTTTTGATATAGTTACTAAGAATGTATTTTTAATAGACTGAGGTTGTGTTTAAACAAATGGATGTTGCAGTTGGTCTTAAGGTATTTATGGTATTGGTTTATGATGCCTGATTGAGAAGCTAGGGGCACAGAGGTTGGGGGATGTTTGAGTTCTGTGGCCTAAAGGGAGATGGATAGATGGATTCAGTTGATCTAGCAGCCCTGACCTTTTGGCCAAGGAGATTGTGTCCTGTGTCCTGTTTGTGTTTCATTAAGGGTATCTTTACTGTCCTCATTTAGAGAAAGAGCTGTGACATCAAAAGACTTTGGTCACTTGACCTGGGGGGTTATTTTGTCTTAACTGTCACTGAGCAGTGCTGACCAATCACAGAGTTCAGAAAAACCATTTGATCTAAAGTTTATATAAGGCAGGGTTTTAGGGTTGTTCTGGATCACTCTGGCGAACGACCTGTGGCTAGCACCTCCTTCGTTATGACTGATCACAAAGTACTTTGTTAAATCATGATCTGTATAAGCAAAATAAATTTATTGTAACCGCCATCTCTTGACTATTCAAATCTACACAGTGCCGCTTGAATTTCTACCATTACACAAGTTGACACTTCATTTTGGTAGCTCTAATCTGCTACAGCACAACAGCGCTCTCCCCCCTCCCCACACCAGTGACCATGCTCATGGCCCGGACCCTTCCGGAACAGCACAGGGTTTCCCTGGAGCTGCTATCCGGAGCAATGACAGTGATGTATAAGACCCCATTGATATGTTAACACGACGGAACCTTGATCCCCACTGGGTCTTCTGAGCCCTCTTGCTGCTTTCCCATGACCATCCTCTTGCTCCTAAGAGGTCAAACCGTCTACGACACAGACCTGATGGCCAGCCCCCGTGTTCCTGTGAAAGACGCTTCTTTCACCCTCTTCAAGAAGGTTGACGAGGGCATGTGTGGTCCTGACGGCGTCAAGGTCATTGTGGGCCACCACTACGACCACTTTGAGAGCGTCAAGGTCATGCTCATGGCCCGGGTCTTTCCGGAACAGCACAGGGTTTCCCTGGAGCTGTTTGGCTGTGACCACTAGCTGACATCCACAATGTCCACAAAACAACAAACCTATCATGGAAACGGGTCTTAATATCACCCGATCTTTCTTTCAACACATGCACCCTGGTGTTCACATACAAGATGTACTTTGCCTAAACCTGCAGTAGACCTCATGTTCTGTTCTGTTCCCTCTGATCTGTCTCAAGCCTCCTTCATGCTGTTTCTCTGTCTCCTGCCTCTGGCTCTCTTATGGAATGCTCTGCAGGGTTCTAAGGTGCTTGGGTTCATGTGTCTTTTTCATTGAAGAATTGAACCACATGGAGAGTCTAAAAGGGTTTACATTGAAATGATGCCACATTTGAACTTTGATGTTTTGATTTGATTTGAACACATTTGATGTTTGAATACTGTACTTCAACTGTTTGGACCCTAGTGTAGCAGAGACTATATATTTTCAGTTTTATGTATACAGTATATATGTATATATATTTGTAAATCAAAATAATGAACACTGACAAACACGCTATTTTCAGTAAATCCCCATAAATAAAAAGTCAACCACAAAAAAAGACATGGCTACAAAGTACATTTTCTTTTGTGCTCAGGCTCTGTGATGGACACAGGTTATGTCCAAGGGGTCCATATTGATGATATTGCCTGGTCCTCAGGTCCCTCTCACTGTTGGGGAGCCTCTCTAGTCCTCCTCTTCTGAGGAGGCAGAGCAGCAGGTAAAGAGCTTCCTCATTCGACGGAGGAATCCTCTCATCCCCCCCCTTATCTCCTCCCCTCCATCCTCCTCCTGTTGTCCGCCCACTGAGGAAGAAAACCTTCATTAACACTGTATCTGCATGTTCTCCACACAGCTTCCTGGTATCTGAGAAGTGTGTATGCAGTAGAACTTGTGCATGTAGCTTCCTGGTATCTGAGAAGTGTGTATGTAGTAGAACTTGTGCATGTAGCTTCCTGGTATCTGAGAAGGTACTCACCAATGCAGCTCTCCTGTTCCACGTCAGCTGGGACCTCACTGGTCTGTGAACAGACAATACTAAGCATGTGAGACCATAAACTATACTGTAGAGCAATGGCATAAACTTCCAAACTGAAGCATATTCATACCACATGTACAATGGTATTATTCAGTCTGGTGAAACTTGTCAACAAAAGAATGATTTCATGTTCACACCATGAGGAGTCTTGGAGCCTCCTGAGGGAAGACACCATGGATGCTCAGCAGTGGCTCATCTTCTAGAAGCAACAGCATCTTGGCAGAAGCTCCATCCAGGGTCTTGGTGCTGGTGAGGCCAGCCTCTAGATCCAGGGTCTTGGTGCTGGTGAGGCCAGCCTCTAGATCCAGGGTCTTGGTGCTGGTGAGGCCAGCCTCTAGATCCAGGGTCTTGGTGCTGGTGAGGCCAGCCTCTAGGGCCAAGGTCTTGCTGCTGGTGAGGCCAGCCTCTAGGGCCAGGGTCTTGGTGCTGGTGAGGCCAGCCTCTAGATCCAGGGTCTTGGTGCTGGTGAGGCCAGCCTCTAGATCCAGGGTCTTGGTGCTGGTGAGGCCAGCCTCTAGATCCAGGGTCTTGGTGCTGGTGAGGCCAGCCTCTAGGGCCAGGGTCTTGCTGCTGGTGAGGCCAGCCTCTAGGGCCAGGGTCTTGGTGCTGGTGAGGCCAGCCTCTAGATCCAGGGTCTTGGTGTTGGTGAGGCCAGCCTCTAGATCCAGGGTCTTGGTGCTGGTGAGGCCAGCCTCTAGATACAGGGTCTTGGTGCTGGTGAGGCCAGCCTCTAGACCCAGGGTCTTGGTGCTGGTGAGGCTAGCCTCTAGGGCCAGGGTCTTGGTGCTGGTGAGGCCAGCCTCTAGGGCCAGCTTTGAGGCCTTGCCTCTGTCCAGCTTCCCCTCAGCAGCATGAGCCCCAGCCTCCCTCAGGGTGAGGTCGAGGCCAGACTCAGCCAGAGAAGCTGTGGACAGCTGAGATGTAGTCAGATGTCTGTTCTGACTGGTCTTCATGTCAGCTCCAGCACTGGCCAGGGCCTTGATCTCCTTCTGGTCCTGGATGATGGCCTTGATGGTGAGGCCTTTCTCCATTGAGGTAGGCCAAGACTGGAGGGAGAATTAAGGTTCAGTTGCCATTGAAAACAATGTCCCATTTTGGTCACGATTACACTGAACCCAAAGCCAACTATGAATCAATTTGCTTTCTTCACCTTTTCTGCCTGGGGATCAGTGTCCACGGTGATGCTCTCCTTGAGGCTGAAGGAGCTCTCAGCACCTGGCTTGTTATGACCCTGTTGATAGACAGTTCAAACAGTGAGACTTAGTTTAAGAGCTAGTTTATGCCCACATGTTCTGGAGCTGTCGAGAGAGAAACGTGAAATGTGAGTGATTTTGACATCTATAAGCTCCAGACTGAAAACACAATGACCTTGTTCCCCCTTGCCACCTCATCCACCAACTTCCTGGTTGCCTCCAGAGAATGCAAGTTGTAGCTGTCATTCAGCAGGCAGAAAGTGGAAGACTCCACCTCAAACCTGTCAAAGACAGCCTTCACCACATCCCGGGCCAGAGCTGAGGTGATGAACACAATCTTGTGCACCGGGACGTCCCCGTACGGAGCCAGGACAGAGGTGACGGTGTCCTTCAGCAGCCACCGGATCTCCTCCATGGCGGCCTTGGCCCTCAGCCCGTCTACGGAGGTCCAGGTGGTTCCTCCCTGGGTACCTCCACCCAGCAGGTGGCGGAAGGTGATGGTGACCAGCCTGGGGGTGAGCTCTCCAGTTTCCTGCAGGAGACTGGGAGCTCCGGGGACCTCAGAGGTGGAGTGAGAGGGCATCAGGCTGTGAGGAAGGCCAGAGAGCAGATGTCTGACCTCGGTCTCTACACACGGTCTGAACATCTTCATACTCCTATGAAGTCCCTCCATGGTGACCTTCACCAGAGAAAAATAGAAGAGAGTTAGAGAGAGTGACAGAGACAGAGAGAGAAAGAGATAGAGAGAGACAAAGAGAGAGAGACAGAGAGACAGAGAGAGAGAGAGAGAGAGAGAGACACACAGAGAGAGAGAGAGAGGGAGAGAGAGAGAGAGAGACACAGAGAGAGAGAGAGAGAGAGAGAGAGAGAGAGAGAGAGAGAGAGAGACAGAGAGAGAGAGAGAGAGAGAGAGAGAGAGAGAGAGAGAGAGAGACAGAGAGAGAGAGAGAGAGAGAGAGAGAGAGAGAGAGAGAGAGAGAGAGAGAGAGAGAGAGAGAGAGAGAAGAGAGAAAGTTGACAGACAGAGAAATACAGGAAATCCTTTGTTCCAGAATGTGATGTACTGTTTCTCTACACCAGGTTGTTGTCATGTACCTTTCTGCCAAACAGCCCAGAGAGACGACACTCCTTCTCGGTCTCTCTGAGTATCTCCTCCTGGATCTTCAGCAGCTGGTCGCGTCTCTTCATATACCAGACCTGAGTACAGAAACACCATCAAAAGATCAATTGTTTTCTATGTGCAATCACACAGTAACAACTTGAATAAATAAATGTAACTTGTACTGTTACTGTTTTCAATATAGAGACCGTAATACGAGTCTTTGGTTCTCTGGGAGTTTGTACTGTGAACAAGGTCCACTGTGAAGCTCTTACCCTGATGGCAGTCAGCTGTCGCAAGTCATGATTGCAGGCCCGGCACCTTCAAAATAGAAGAAATAAAAAACAGCAAACCATCACTTTTCTAATGACAATTGCTCTCTCTCTCTCTCTCTCTCTCTCTCTCTCTCTCTCTCTCTCTCTCTCTCTCTCTCTCTCAATTCAATTCAATTCAATTCAGCTTTATTAGCATGACAGTCATTTCAACCGTATTGCCAAAGCAAGACGCACAATAACAGACAACCATACATCAACAACAATATTCAAACACAACATAAGGAACAACAGTCTGTATCGTCCGGAACATGTGGTAACAACAAAGTGTCGAGAGCAGAAAACAACAAATCGAAACAAAAACAACCTAAGTAAATAGCTACATTGAGATGGACAACACATATTACAAATAGGATTTCAAGGCTGGTCACATTACATTCAGGTTTTCCCTGATTTCATGGCACTCTTTTAGAAATCGTCCAGATAGGGGGGCTGTGTGTCCCTCCCCTAAGAGCACTTTTAGCTTTTCATTATCAGACAGTGTGGTGAATGATGGTACAAGGGATTCAAATGTATCAAAGAAATGCTGTCTGGTATGTCTGTACCGTTGGCAGTGTAGTAAAAAGTGCATCTCTGTCTCTACCTCACCTGTAGTACAGTGGCCACACACTCTGGACTCTTCTGGTAACCAGGTTTTCTTATGTCTGCCTTTTTCAATGGCCAGACTGTGGTCACTGATCCTGTATTTGGTCAGGATCTGTCTCTGTTTTACGTCTTTTACAGTATAAAGATATTTAGCCAATTCATAGTTTCTGTTTAGGGCCCGATAGCAACTTAGTTTGTTTTGTTTTTTGGTTTGGTTGTTCCAATGTTCCAGATAGGCCTTTTTGGTTTGTTGGACAATTTGGTTTACTCTGATTGGTGATTGTGAAGCAGTGCTGGTCTGAGGTGGGGCAATGTTAGGTGTTGGTTGGTTAATTAGTCTCATGACCAGCTGACTGAAAGGACTCTTTTGGGGGTTCAATTCTTGGGTTTTCAGTGCTTCAAATTGCAGAGTATCTTGGGGACTTAATTTGAGATGTATCCAGAATTTTAGTGATCTTTTTTTGATGTTTATAATTAATGGATATCGGCCTAATTCTGCTCTGCATGCATTGGTGGGTGTTTTCCTTTGTATATTCAATATAATTCGACAGAATTCAGCATGCAGGGCCTCTATTGGATGTTTGTCCCATCTAGGGTAGTCATGCTGACTGAGTGGACCCCATACCTCACTGCCATATAGAGCTATTGGTGCTATTACGCTATCAAATATTTTAGTCCAGATTCTAATTGGTATGTCTATTTTATGGAATTTTTTTCTAATTGCAAAAAAGGCTCTAGAGGCTTTCTCCTTCAGCGCATTCACTGCCAGTCCAAAGTTTCCTGAGGCACTGATTTTGATCCCCAGGTAGTCATAGGACAGGGTGTGCTCTAGTGTGGTGTTTCCTAGAGTGAATATATGTTTGTTTTCCTGAGATCTGGGCTTTTTCTGGAAGATCATTATTTGAGACTTTTTAAAGTTTACTGTCAGGGCCCAGTTCTGACAGTATTGCTCTAGCAGATCCAGATGTTGCTGTAAGCCCTGCTCTGTGGGTGACAACAGCACCAGGTCATCCGCATAGAGTAGGAATTTTACCTCCCTTTTATTCAGGTTGAGGCCAGGGGCTGTAGATTGTTCCAACAATACTGCTAGCTCATCAATGTAGATATTGAAGAGCGTTGGAGATAAGTTGCATCCCTGGCGAACACCTTGTCCTTGAGTGAAGAAGTCCGTTCTTTTATTGTTAATTTTTATCCCGCACTTATTTTTGACATAGATTGATTTGATTATGTCATAAACTTTACCTCCTATACCACTTTGGAGAATTTTATAGTATAATCCTTCTTGCCAGATTGAATCAAAAGCTTTCTTAAAGTCAATAAAGCATGCAAAAATCTTTTTTTGTTTGTTTTGGTATATGTGTTGATCTATTAGGGTGTGTAGGGTGTAAACATGATCAGTAGTGCGGTGATTTGGTAGGAAGCCAATTTGTGCTTTACTCAAGACATTGTGTTCCGTAAGGAAGGCCAGCATTCGGGCATTGATAATGCTGCAGAAGACCTTCCCCATGTTACTGCTCACACAGATGCCTCGGTAGTTATTTGGGTCTAATTTGTCTCCACTCTTGAATATTGGGGAAATAAACCCTTGACTCCATATTTCAGGGAAGCAGCCCGCTTCAAGGACCAGGTTGAACAGCTTAAGCAGGGCCTGCTGCAGCTCAGGAGTGCTGTTTTTAAGCATCTCTGTCCTGATACTGTCAGGACCGCTGGCTTTTCCTGATCTTAATTTTTTTATATTGTCTTCTAGTTCTTTTATTGTAATTTGGTAATCAAGTGGGTCCTGATTGTTCTTGATGGTTGTTTCAAGTATTCGTAATTTATCTTGTATCTGTTTCTGGTTAGAGTTTAGACTGTTAAGTGGCATTTCTTTATACAGGTTTTCAAAATGTGTTTTCCAAATGTGACCATTTTGAATGGTTAAGTGTTTGTTTTCATTTTTGTTTAAGTTCTTCCATTTTTTCCAGAATAGATTTTGGTCAATTGAGTCTTCAATTTCTTTTAGCTTTTGATTGTAATGTTTTCCTTTTTTTTGCTTTAGAGTTCGTTTGTATTCTCTCAGTGTTTCGGCATAATTCTGACGCAGGTCTGTGTTTTGAGGTTGATGGTGTTTTTGATTAGACAGATTTCTTAATTTTTTTCTGATGTTTTTACAGTCTTCATCAAACCACTCATCACCTTTGGGCTTCTGTTTTGTCTTATAACTCTTTTTAGTAAGACCTGCTTTATTGGCGGATTTGTGAAAGATTTTAATAATTTCTGTTACTGCCCTATTTATTTCAGATTGATTTGTTTGGAATTTTGCAGAGAGAAAATCATGAATTAGGTTGGTAATTTTAGGAGAAGTTAATATATTTTTAAAAGTGTCATCACTGTCAGGAGCCCATTTGTATGATGTTTGTAGTTCAAACATTTTGCAGGGCTCAGGTTGTTTGTTATTTTTTTGTCCATTTGTTTTCAGATAGACATTTATCTGACAGTGGTCTGTTAGTGGTGTCTGAGGTCTGACAGTGAATGCGCTGATGGAGGAGGGGTCCACGTCAGTGATAGCGTAGTCGACTACACTAGTTCCAAGAGTTGAACAGTATGTGAACCTTCCTAACGAGTCCCCTCTGGTCCTACCATTGAGCATGTACAGGCCTAGGGAGCGACAGAGATGCACTAATTCTTTGCCCGTTTTGTTTACAATACGATCAGGGTTGTTTCTCTGGGAGATCGTGTAGGTATGGTACAGTGAGGGTTGTCTAAAGATGTGATTCTTACAAGCAGCATCAACCATGTCAGGCTCACATCCTGTTCTGGCATTCAGGTCTCCAATCAGCAAGATATTACCCTGGGCCTGGTAGTGGTTGATCTCTACTTGGAGATTGTCAAAAAAGTTTTCATTAAAATATGGTGATTCCTGAGGGGGAGTGTAGGCTGCACATATATATAAATCACTGTCACATTTGATGGTGATTTTGTTTAATTTAAGCCAGATATGTGTTGGTGCTTTTTTAATTTGTTTTAATTGGTTTGATAACTCGCTTTTGTACCATACAATAACCCCGCCAGAGTCTCTGCCACGTTTGGTACTTTTCTGTTTGAGGGATGGTAGTAGGATTTCTGTGTATCCTGGGGGACAGTGAGAGTCTGTGTCCTGCCGACACCATGTTTCTAAAAGTATGACAATGTCATGGCCATCTATACATGAGAGAAACTCTTGGTTTGAACTCTTTGCTCCATAGACAGAAGAGTATAAACCTTGGATGTTCCATGAGCTAATCGTGAGAGATTTACTTTCAATCATTTGTTATACAAAAAAAGAAATTATTATATTAGATACGTACAATGACAGGTAAACAATTCAATTAAATTGAGATCAGGCAGTGAGGAATACCCTTATTAAAATTAATATATATATATATACACACTCACTATATTTTCCTCTTTAATAATAACAATTATAAATATAACGTTTTTACACCCTTTTAATATCTTGTTTATACATATACTAATGGGGTGTGTGTGTGTGTGTGTGTGCGTATGTATGTTTGTGTGTGTGTGTGTGTGTGTACTAGTGTGTGTGTACTAGTGTGTGTGTACTAGTGTGTGTGTACTAGTGTGTGTGAGTTTTAGTGTACAGGTGAGTATGTTGGTGCGTCAGTATATTATATATATATATATGCATATTGTTTTGTTTTTTATTAACCAATTATTTTGCAGATAAGGTGTAGTAGCTGTCTCACTTCTCCAATGTCTGGGTGTCCTGACACTACCTGTGCGTAGGTTTGCTTCCTCTCAGGGGGAGGCAGGGCTTGTGCTGTGTTGTGTTGTGCTCCTGTGTAGGGTGCTGAGCCAGGCGTGCTGCAACGGGGCCTGACACCAGAGCGTGGCTGTTCTCCGCTGGGCTGGGTGCCTCTAGGTGGAGGTTTATATGGTTGGGATCCACCGGGTCGGGGTCTAGTTGGCTGGGAAATAGTGCGTGGAGGTCCAGAAGGCTGAGACCCGGAGTTTGGGTATCTGTCGTGCTGGGCTTTCCTCCCTCCTGGCTGGTGGGGTGCACGATGTGTTGGCAGAGCTGGAACATCTCCTCCGCAGGGTGTGGCTCCTCTCAGGTCTTCCGCCAACCTCCAGACGTTGCTCCGATCTAGGTGCACTCTGTCATACAAGTGTTCAGTTGTTATAGTGGGGTGGTGGGCAATGGTTACATTGGTCAGGGTGCCGCAGGCTGTGGTGATCCTGTTGTTGATCCCATTGATGACGTCACGGGGGAAGTCTGTTCGTGGCAGAAGGGTGGAGATGGTGATCTTGGCTTTTGGAAATTCTTTGCAGGCTTTCTTAGCCACCTCTGTTAGGGCCTCTGAGACGCCCTCTCTCTTGTAGGGCAGGTCATTGGTGCCGGTGTGTATAATAATGTTGTCAGGCTGACCTAGGTGGGCGTGGCAGAGCATCTTCAGTGCGCTGTCAGTGTGAGGGCACCAGAACATACCAACTCTGTGTCTGGGGAACAATTTCCTATGATGGAGGAATTTGCCATTGGAGTCCATGAGGATGGCAGTCTTAGGTGGCTCTTGGCATGGTGGGGTGCTCTGCTCCTCTGAGGGCTGTGGGGGCAGAGGGAGGGGCTCAATTCTCTGCTCCTTTGCTGGCTGTGTGGGGGGCAGGGGGACGGGTGTGTGTGGAGGTAGAGGGGGGGGTCTGGGGTCTGTCCTGTTGTTCTGGGTCTCTGCCTGTTTGCTGGTCTCAGTCTGGGAGCCAGTGTTAGTGGTCTGGTTGAGGGGTGGGTTGTTCTGCTGTTCTCTGGTGTTGAGGTTTGTGTCACTCATTTTGCGCAACTCTTCTCTGAGGCTTTCATTGTCCTGTGTGAGCTTCCTCACGGTTTCTCCTAGTTGTGCAATAGCAGCACTGGTCTCC
This sequence comes from Osmerus eperlanus, assembly GCF_963692335.1. Lineage (NCBI taxonomy): Eukaryota > Metazoa > Chordata > Actinopteri > Osmeriformes > Osmeridae > Osmerus > Osmerus eperlanus. Next base: position 12,746,251 of record NC_085035.1, read on the forward strand.
TCTTTCAATAGACCCATTTCAGCTCTCAGCTGGTGGACTGCATCCTTCTCTGACTGTCTTTTTTCTTTAGATTCTATGATTTCCATTTCTAAAAAGGATATACAGTCCTGGATGCGTTGAAGAGATACTGATGCTGATGCCCTGGGTGTGTGGGTCCTGCCAGGGGTACTGGGTGCTGGAGGAAGGGATTGGGTGCTGGGGGGAGATTCTGATTGCTGGGGGGGGGTAGTGGGTGCTGGAGGGGGGGTAGTGGATGCTGTAGTTGCTCTGGATGGGGCAGAAGTGTTACTTGGAACAGTGTCAGATTGGTTGGATATTATTTCAATCGGCATATTGGTCTTTATTTTTTCGGCAAGGGCTTTCAGTCTGGGAAATTCTCTTTCAAACTCTTCTAGTTTAGTCTGAGATCCTTGAATCATTATAGTGCCATTGTTGTAAAAGTTCATATTAAATTTGGGCTCAGTATTTGTATATAGCTGCCTGATCGATTTGTTCCCTCCCATCTTGAGGTTTGTGTACTCTGCATGGACAGTGGCATGCCAGGCCTCAGGTTGCTGTGTATAGAATAGTAGGTCTGCTTTGACCTCTCTGTCCTTCAGCTGTTGGTAGTCAGCTCTCAGGGTCTCTGGTGCCTCTCTCAATAGCCTGCTTCTGTACTTCTTTTTTCCAGTTTCACTTGTGATGTCATCAGGATATTTTATTGCTAGGTTACCCAAGCTCCGCCCACTGGGCTGCTGTAGAAATGTATCCATTTTTAACTGTCCGAATTTGAAAGATGCCTCAACTGTCAGGATTTGAGAAACTGCAAGGTTCTTCTGTTTGCTTGATAACTAGATTGCTACCTAACTTGCTAGCTTTGCTAGCTTTGCTAGAGGTGTTTATTATTCGCTTACCCAAATCACTTTTATTTGATCTATAGGCCTTGGCAGTCTTGTCCTCTGTTCTTCTATCTGTATGATTTCTTTGTCCTTGGTTAATCCTATTTCTTTGATTGTTCCTTGTCCAGGTTATTCGGCAGTGGGTTACTGTATGTTCCTCAGCAATATTTAGTCCTCCTTTTTTAAATTGGATATTGTGGTTGACTGGTATATCCAATATTTCAGCCAAGTTGCTCACCTTTGCAGGATTTTGCTGAAGATTAACTTAATAGTAAACTTGTCATTGTACTAAATCCAAAAATAACAATTTTTGATGAATGTTCTAGGAGCTCATTTTGTATGCTGCAAATGCAAAAATCTCTCTCTCTCTCTCTCTCTCTCTCTCTCTCTCTCAGTTCAGTTCAGTTCAAAGGGCTTTATTGGCATGAAACAACAATTGTTCATATTGCCAAAGCAACGGTAGAATTACAGAAATATTAATCAATGTAAATCATGGCCTTATATATACTTATATTTCACACACTCACATACAGAGACACACACGGCAGTTTAACATACTCTCCCATTGTTCTCCAGAAGCCTATCTCTCTCTCTCTCTCCCTTCCCCCCTCCCCACGCGCTCTCAACCTACCATCTTGTACCAACCCTCATCATAGTTTAGGACCTACCGTATGCAGTTCAACTCAACTCACTTTCAACTAACCTATAACTTCTCTGGTATTTGTTCATTATAATTACATTTCCTTAAATAAATCATTGTTTATAATACTCGCGTTATCCCTCACGTTATCTGATCTGCTCTACTTTCATAGAATCCACTACTTAAGATTAGACTGATTATTACGAAGGCTATTATTCAATATTAGTCAATAAGGTTTCCTCTGTCCCTTTAACAAATAAGAGGTGGTGCCCCCAAGAACTACATACTTTATTATAAATTAAGTATTGCTAATCTTAAACGAGCAAACCCCGCTACACAGGAGTCCAGGGGGGCCTTGTGCTCCTGCAGCCAGCACCCCCACAGCCTCCCTCCTGCGTCCTCCTCCACCCCCCTCTCACAGGAGGAGCTGCTGCCCCCCGAGCCCCAGCCGGGTCAGGCCGAGTCAGGCAGCCAGTCCAGCCTCAGCCCTCCCCCTCTCTGGCCCCCCCAGCCTTTGTCCCAGCCCACCGTCTGCTCCCCCCCCTCTCCTGGTCCCCATCCCTCCCCCCCTCCGGCCAGAGCCAAGCTCCAGCACCAGAGACTGCGCTCCGTGCCCCAGTCCTGGAGGTTCAGTTCCCCCCGCTTGCCCCCCAAAGCCAAGAGCCTCCAGCCTGGAGAGGGAGGTCCGACGGGGGGAGACGAGAGAGGGAGACACACGAGCCGTCAGCACCACCCATGACCTGGCAACAGGAAGTAAGGACCCCCACTCCTCTACTGAGACCACCGCCGCCCTGGAGACCGTATACCATGACCCGGCGGCCGTTGCTACGGGAACAGAGACGGAGAGTTGAGCTGTTTGGTGTCTGCTGGTGAGAGCAGCATGGTGACAAGCAGGTGTTTGGTGTGTTTCAGTGTGTGTGTGTGTGTATATGTTTCATTGTGTGTGCCAGGTGATGAAGGTCATCAAGCCCTCCCTGAAGCCTGCAGCACCAGATGAGTGCTAACCTTTTTAATGTTTTGTGGAGTTATTGTGGAATTAAAAAGTTAGTTACCTGACAATGCGTCCGTCTCACTCTCTCTTCCTGTGTCTCCTCACTGTGTCTCCTCACTGTGTCTCCTCACTGTGTCTCCTCACTGTGTCTCCTCATTGTGTCTCCTCACTGTGTCTCCTCACTGTGTCTCCTCACTGTGTCTCCTCACTGTGCCTCCTCACTGTGTCTCCTCACTGTGTCTCCTCACTGTTTCTCCTCACTGTGTCTCCTCACTGTGCCTCCTCACTGTGTCTCCTCACTGTGCCTCCTCACTGTGTCTCCTCACTGTGCCTCCTCACTGTGTCTCCTCACTGTGCCTCCTCACTGTGCCTCCTCACTGTGTCTCCTCACTGTGTCTCCTCACTGTGTCTCCTCACTGTGTCTCCTCATTGTGCCTCCTCACTGTGTCTCCTCACTGTGCCTCCTCACTGTGCCTCCTCACTGTGTCTCCTCACTGTGTCTCCTCACTGTGTCTCCTCACTGTGTCTCCTCAGCAGGCAGCTCTGCTCCACCATCCTACAGACACAGAGCTGGTCCAGATGGTTGACGACTGACAACTGTAAGTTTAAGACTTTATTGAATGTCTGTCTTCAGGTATTTGATGTTCATATTGATATTAAACAGCGTAACCTGTTGTTCTCCTCCCTTACACACATCAAGGACAGGTAAGGTTGGGGTGAGAGAAAGTTCAGGATCACTCCACTGTTTTGTAGCAGTGTCTTGTAGTGGTTCGATTCCTAGCCGTGCCAAATGACGTTGTGTCCTTGGCCAAGGCCCTGAACTTACTGTAAGTCGCTCTGGATAGCCATCATTTAGCGTCTGCTAAATGACTAAATGTGAATGTAATATATCATTATAATGACTTACATTTCATCAATCATCTTTCCACATTTCACACTACCTTTCATTTGGCTTTGTGTCCAGATTATTCCTCCTTGGCTGCAGAATGATGCATGTTCTTGAAAGCTATTTCAATCGTTGCTGATGCCTGCTTCCTTCTCCTAACATTTGCTTTACTCACAAAGCAATGCAGTGCAGATTAACATCTCATGAAATGTACTTTACTGGTTTGGTGATGCTTTTATAGATTTTCTAACGTACAATTTTATTGTGCCTTGAGCGTACAGGTCCACCATGCCCCCAGCCCCACTGAGGGAGGCCCCTCCCCCTCCAGTGAGGGAGGCCCCTCCCCCTCCAGTGAGGGCCCCCAGCCCCACTGAGGGAGGCCCCTCCCCCTCCAGTGAGGGAGGCCCCTCCCCCTCCAGTGAGGGAGGCCCCTCCCCCTCCAGTGAGGGCCCCCAGCCCCACTGAGGGAGGCCCCTCCCCCTCCAGTGAGGGCCCCCAGCCCCACTGAGGGAGGCCCCTCCCCCTCCAGTGAGGGAGGAGCAGGAGGAGCAGCAGCAGCTGAGGTAAATGAGTATCTATGTTTTACTGATCATTCTGCTGCACTAATAATACTTCACCTACTAAAAGTTCAACAGATCAACTCTGGAATTGTAATGAGTGAATATGAAGATGTTCTCTCTCTCTCTTGTTCTGACACAGCTGGGCCCCTGGCTGGAAGCCACTCTCAGCACTGCAGCAGCAGAGGGTCGGCCGGGTGCTCTTCACCTGGAAGAACAACCTCCCGGAGGTGAGGCCACATCTCCAGCTCCAATGGATTGGAGAGACATTGACCCTCTGGAATGAGCTGGCATGGACCCTCAAATACACCAAGCCATGACCAGGGTTGACATACTCATCACCGGACCCCTGATAGGAGACACACAGAACCCTGGTCAGGGGTTGGTTTCAACCCTGAGTCACGGAGCCACTGACGCCAAATCTCAGGGTAGAACCTCCCCACTCTCACCACTGTTGTCTCTGATGACAGCAGAATGACACTCTCACCACTGTTGTCTCTGATGACAGCAGAATGACACTCTCACCACTGTTGTCTCTGATGACAGCAGAATGACACTCTCACCACTGTTGTCTCTGATGACAGCAGAATGACACTGTCACCACTGTTGTCTCTGATGACAGCAGAATGACACTCTCACCACTGTTGTCTCTGATGACAGCAGAATGACACTCTCACCACTGTTGTCTCTGATGACAGCAGAATGACACTCTCACCACTGTTGTCTCTGATGACAGCAGAATGACACTCTCACCACTGTTGTCTCTGATGACAGCAGAATGACACTCTCACCACTGTTGTCTCTGATGACAGCAGAATGACACTCTCACCACTGTTGTCTCTGATGACAGCAGAATGACACTCTCACCACTGTTGTCTCTGATGACAGCAGAATGACACTCTCACCACTGTTGTCTCTGATGACAGCAGAATGACACTCTCACCACTGTTGTCTCTGATGACAGCAGAATGACACTCTCACCACTGTTGTCTCTGATGACAGCAGAATGACACTCTCACCACTGTTGTCTCTGATGACAGCAGAATGACACCGACGTCCAGATGGAACGTTCCGCCCTCCTCTTCTCTCCGTCAGTGCAGCAGATGATGGCGACCATCACCACGACAACGGCCTCCCTAGACTCGGGCACCTCCTGCGGCAACAAGGAGACACACCCCTACTGCCTCAACCCCGGAGACACCCGTTCAGGAGCCCAGCCCCCCCCCCCCACGTCCTTTACCCACGACGACCACAGGGGGAACCAGGGCAACTGGACCATGTCACCCACCAGACGGGTGCTGATCATGGGGGACTCCAACCTGAGTCTCCTCCCGCTGGTCCCTCTGAACTGGGTGCAGGTGGACTGCTACCCGGGTGCAAGGTTCTACCACGCGCTCAGCATCCACCAGCACATCACCCTTTCAGTGACGCAGGTGAAGAGGGTCACACGAGCTTTGGGCCTGAACAACAGGTCGGGCACGACTGACACCTCGACCAAACAGGCCTCCAGCTTGTTCGAGCGTGGCACCTGGGCGTACCGGCTCATCAGCGTGGACTGGGTCAGGGTCAGGACTGCCACCTGTCACAAGTGCAGGACACAATGTAGAGCCTGACTGCACACCTGGCTGCAGCGTTCCCTGTCATCCCCAAACTGCCTGAGGAGAAGTTCAGCACAGAGGAGGACAGGATCCACTGGACTTCAGCGACGCTCCCCTGCTGGAACAACCAGCCTAGAGCAGCAGCATTTCCATGCTGGTGTTTGCTGGTTTGGTGCTGGTTTAACTGGTGGACCAGCATGATGAAGCTGATCCACCAGCATGGTCTTGCTAGATAACCATTGTAGCTCATTACTTTTAATCAGTACTCATGTACTGATTTCTGTAGCCAGGACATACATGGGCCTTGTCAAGGAGTTATTTAAGAGAAGGAAATACATTTCCTGTAAATACAGAAATGTAAAAACATACCACTGTCTCCATTCGTGGATTTGCAATTACATGGAGTTAGATTAACTGTAGTTCGGGAGGAAGATAGCACACCAAGACTCCTCCTTCACTCCAATCAACTCATACACATCATCAGCCCAGTTAAAGTACGGAGGAATGCGACCGAACCGAACTCCCCGTTTTCAATTACGAGTTCTGTATAAAGTCTACTCCACTAATAAATAAAAACATATCATTTATTGTGTGTGTGTGTGCAGATGTCTCAGCGGGCTCTGGTCCAGGAGCTGCTGTGTCCAGAGGGGGGCCATGGCCAGGCTGCAGCTGCTGAGGGCAGAGTACAGCAGTGCCCAGCTCAGCCTGCAGGAGGCGCTCAACCACAGCTTCCAGGAGCCTCAAACAGCCTACACACCAGGAGCAGCTACTGACACATCATTATGGGCTCTTTGTTGTATACATGAATAATCATCATTTAAAAGTAAACCTAGACTCACTGGAGGTTATGGGAGATGTTCATTCAGTGCTGGCAAGCACACTGCACTGTATTAACCAAATCAATCAAACGTTCATGTGTAACTGTCACACACTGTGTGCAGTTCTTTGGATACCAGAAATTTAAAATTGATTCCACTGTCAATTGTAAAATGACACAGGGTGCACTAAAACGATTTATTAATAATAGATCAAATTAACCCTTGTGTTATCACCCCCTGATGGGTCATTCTGACCCATCAGTCATTGTGACCCACCATCATATTGCGACAACTTTACCGCATACAAAAACAAAGTGAAGCATTTTTTTTTTACCGTTGGGCTGCAGCATCACAAGCAGGGGGATGAGGAAAGGGACCGTGAACTCACTGTTGTCCGTCAGGGAGACCAGGTGTCCAGCTTTGGCAGACTACCACAGATCGATGTCCACTGCTCAAACCCCCCACACCACAGGGTGTTCAATTCAGTGTTCAGCTCTCCTCACCTCTCCTCCTCTATCCTCTCCTCTCTTCCCCATCTCCTCCTCCCCCTTTCTCCCCTCTTGGTGGGGCATGCATGCACCCTTACAGAAGTAAGTTCCAGTAAAGAGACTCCAAACAGGATCAACTGGTCCAACCAGAAGTGTGTGTGGGTGATTGTATGTGGGTGTGACACATTCAAATATGTACTGTATGTTAGTGTACATTACTGTCAGACACACACAGAACCAGATGGAGCACAGAGAGGAGGCTGATGGTGAAACCAGAGTTTTATAAAGGTCAGTAGAATGGTGTTTATTCACATGTTGGAGAGTGGATGATTTCCTGTCAGTCCAGAATAGTTTATGATTAAGTAAATTAGCATCTCTAACCCTTGTCTGATGTCTTATACTTTCAAATACTGGAGGTGTGTTTGTTTGACAGCATAGATCCTAGGCTGTACAATATAACATTGTTACATGTCCATTAAACATGTCTAGTGTGTCTGTAAATGTGATCTTTGGCTAATGGGTGTAGCAACACTGTCTAAACAGTCAGTGGTTAAGGACCTCCCACCTGTGCTGATTGACAGGAAGGGGATGTATACTGTGAATACTGTGTTATCAGTGGCCAGGGAAGCAGACAGGCAGTGACATTTGACAACACTGTACATGTCTAATACAGGGTTTAAATTATATTATATTTTTGTATCATATTTAGAGTGCTTTGGTTCTCTATAGACTGGGATGCTAGTGCTAACAGCTTTTTATTGTAGGTCAAAGAGCTGGCTAGCCCAGGACAACCCAGGATGACATAAACTCAAAAACTTCAATACACCATCTAGTGTAAACCTGTTCCACATGTTCCTCTGTGCATTGGTGAATGTTTAATTTGCACACTGCAAGAATATCCTGAGCATGAGAGAGATCCTGATCAGAGACAGGACAGAGAGAGGAGGGTTCTGGCAGGGCAGGTGATCAGAGACAGGGCAGAGAGAGGAGGGTTCTGGCAGGGCAGGTGATCAGAGACAGGGCAGAGAGAGGAGGGTTCTGGCAGGGCAGGTGATCAGAGACAGGACAGAGAGAGGAGGGTTCTGGCAGGGCAGGTGATCAGAGACAGGGCAGAGAGAGGAGGGTTCTGGCAGGGCAGGTGATCAGAGACAGGACAGAGAGAGAGGGTTCTGGCAGGGCAGGTGATCAGAGACAGGGCAGAGAGAGGAGGGTTCTGGCAGGGCAGGTGATCAGAGACAGGGCAGAGAGAGGAGGATTCTGGCAGGGCAGGTGATCAGAGACAGGGCAGAGAGAGGAGGGTTCTGGCAGGGCAGGTGATCAGAGACAGGACAGAGAGAGGAGGATTCTGGCAGGGCAGGTGATCAGAGACAGGACAGAGAGAGGAGGGTTCTGGCAGGGCAGGTGATCAGAGACAGGGCAGAGAGAGGAGGGTTCTGGCAGGGCAGGTGATCAGAGACAGGGCAGAGAGAGGAGGGTTCTGGCAGGGCAGGTGATGTAGGTGTCACCCCCACGGCCGTGCCCCAGCTTGTGTTCATGTTTATATGTTCCCTAGTGTTTCCCTGTGGTCTCTGTGTGATTACCTGCACCCGTGTCTTGCTAAGAGTATGTGTGAGGTTTGGAGTTTGCTTGTTTGTCGTAGTTTGTTTCACCTGTGTCTAGTTTGGTCGAGTGTGTATTTATGGTTCCTCCCCTGGTCAGTCTTTGTCACTTCCTTGTTGTGTACATCGTGTTATGTACGTGTGAGTATTTCCTCTTGGCCCAGGTTTTTGGAGGAAAAGAAACACTTAGTGTTTTGTTCCTGCCTTGCCTGCCTCTCCCTGTGTTGGGGTCCAGACCCCACACTCACACCGTGACAGCAGGCTGCAGGTGAACGAGGAACATCCAGAGTTACAGGACTGAACACAGTACTGTGATAATCATGTTAGAGGATGACAAGTCATATTTCTGGAATGATTAGGGGTCATTGTACATTTGATTTGTGCATAATTTGTTTATGTAATCTAATTTAGTCAACATTCTTCTAAGTTATTAGACCTACAACTCCTGGGAACACCTAACATTTCTGCTGGGAGCATCAAGTGAAAAACAGCTGCATTTCCTCATACATGACATTCTATAGAAACCATGTAGCAGCACAGGACTGAAATGTAGCAGAGAGACGTCTAAACCAGACAAACGAGAATCTGACTAAACTCTCCAATGTAGAAAGGGAGGCAGGGAGAGAGATTAAGAAGGGAAGTGAGAGAAAGAGGAAGGGGGGTGGAGGGACAAGGAGCACATGTACAGAAAGTGGGAGAAAAAGAGGGGGGAGTTTGACTTGGTACAATCCTGTGTGAATCTTTGTTAGGTTTGTAACTCAGACTTCCTGACTACCTCCACCTGTATCTCCCTCCAGCTCTCCTCCACCTGACTACCTCCACCTGGATCTCCCTGTACCAGATCTAACCAGTCTATCCTGATTCATGGTCGCTGTACCAGATCTGACCTATCAGCCTATCCTGATTCATGGTCGCTGTTCCAGATCTGACCTATCAGCCTATCCTGATTCATGGTCGCTGTACCAGATCTCTGTCTTCATGGCACCTTGAGGTCCCCAGTGTCCGTAGCAGCTGGAAACACATCAATGTTACTGTATATAGACCCTGTCAACAGGGTCTTTGTTTACAAAGGGTTTGGATTCATGAGTGTAAACCATCCTGGACTCGGAGCAGGGAGGTAGTATAACTGCACTTGGATACAGAGGTAGATATAGTCATCCTTTTTAGTACCCTCCAGGTCTGCCTTGTGGAGTGGGTGATTGTGACTACAGTATATATACATGTGGAGGTTGTAACCTGCAGTATATATACATGTGAAGGTTATAACCTGCAGTATATATACATGTGGAGGTTGTAACCTGCAGTATATATACATGTGGAGGTTGTAACCTGCAGTATATATACATGTGGAGGTTGTAACCTGCAGTATATATACATGTGGAGGTTGTAACCTGCAGTATATATACATGTGAAGGTTGTAACCTGCAGTATATATACATGTGAAGGTTGTAACCTGTAGTATATATACATGTGGAGGTTGTAACCTGCAGTATATATACATGTGGAGGTTGTAACCTGCAGTATATATACATGTGAAGGTTGTAACCTGCAGTATATATACATGTGAAGGTTATAACCTGCAGTATATATACATGTGAAGGTTGTAACCTGCAGTATATATACATGTGAAGGTTGTAACCTGCAGTATATATACATGTGGAGGTTGTAACCTGCAGTATATATACATGTGGAGGTTGTAACCTGCAGTATATATACATGTGGAGGTTGTAACCTGCAGTATATATACATGTGGAGGTTATAACCTGCAGTATATATACATGTGGAGGTTGTAACCTGCAGTATATATACATGTGGAGGTTGTAACCTGCAGTATATATACATGTGGAGGTTATAACCTGCAGTATATATACATGTGGAGGTTGTAACCTGCAGTATATATACATGTGGAGGTTATAACCTGCAGTATACTATATACATGTGGAGGTTATAACCTGCAGTATATATACATGTGGAGGTTGTAACCTGCAGTATATATACATGTGGAGGTTATAACCTGCAGTATACTATATACATGTGGAGGTTATAACCTGCAGTATATATACATGTGGAGGTTGTAACCTGCAGTATATATACATGTGGAGGTTATAACCTGCAGTATATATACATGTGGTGGTTGTAACCTGCAGTATACTGTATAAGGAGCTTCCTGTATCGATGGCCTTACAGGAAACAGGGCAGCTGCATGACATGCTGGTGTCCAGAGACAAGTTGCTGGTCTCTCTACTCACTGAGCAGCCCAGTCTCTCTGGGGAAACATCACGTTTCTGACAGATGCAAGTCTGCACATGATGTCACTGAGGGACTCAAAATGCCTTAATACTGGATGGGAAAAGATCCATGTATCAACATTGTAATCTGTGTTTTAGAATTATACTAATTAACCAACAAAACATTACTGTGTTTCAGGTTGCTGCCTCTAAAATGAGTCTCTCTGTGGAGAGAGAGGAAGGGGGCACTGCCTCTAAAATGAGTCTCTCTGGGAAACATGACATGAACACCAAAGCTAAGAGGTAAGATGAGAATCCATAACTGTTCATGACTGTTCTCCATCTCAGAGCTCAACAGTGATTTTATGACATCATCATTAGTCAGAATAAATGAGAGACTGAAGGTCTGTCTCTGTTGTGTTGAAGCCCAATTCAGCAGGAGAGACCAGCCTCACCTGTACCCAGCTGTGTGTCCATGAAGAGTGACTGGTCTATGGAACTACCTATCAATTTCAGTGATGGAGGAGGACCTTCTAATGAGGAAGGGTATGTACTGACCTCTGCTGGTGTTCAATGTTATGTGATGAAGGTGACATGTTGTGAAGAAGCTGTCTCTACTGGGACTCAACATTCCTATATTATAGTTGTCTTATAGTTTGTTTATGATTAGTGATTAAATTAGTGAGACAGCAAATAAAAATTCTGGACCGAAAACGCCATTCCTATATCAGAGATGTTACAATGTATTTGATATGAATATGAATCAATGCAACATAACGTATCCATATCAAAGCACAACCTGCCAGCCTCAGCCCTACAGTTAATTGTCTTTACTGTCTAATTGTTAAGATAAGGCCACACACATTAATTGCCATCAACCGTTTGTTGGTAAGAATGAGCAGGTAAAATTTTGGAAAGTAAAAACCTAAAAATGGAACTTGTTGAATCTTTTGTACTGACATGAGTGGTTTAAGCATGGTTGATAATAAAAACGTTCATCCATTTGAAATTAATCATGTAGATAAAATACATCCTTTTAGACTAGCTTGTTAAACAAACAAAGGACAATGTAGTATTCATGAAATAAAAGTCTAATATAGCCCTTTGCTTCATCACATCCCTACTAAAACACAGGGTTAGACCTGCTGACTGTAGATACTAAAGTATCCCTCATCACATCCCTACTAAAACACAGGGTTAGAGCTGCTGACTGTAGATACTAAAGTATCCCTCATCACATCTCTACTAAAACACAGGGTTAGAGATGCTGACTGTAGATACTAAAGTATCCCTCATCACATCCCTGCCTGTCTGACTCTCATTCATTTGAAGATCCATGAGGGAATGCCAGGTTTTAATGGGTTTAATTGTATTAGATGTTTGTCAATATTTAGTTTGTTATGGTACTGATGGTGATTTTGAGTAAAAACGTACAGTACAGAACTTACATACCATGTGGTAAAGGTTCACAGTGAGAGATACAGAGTCTGGAAAGATCATTTTAGTAACACATATTAGCAGAAAGTATGGATTTATCCGTGGTGTCTACTTTAGTGACTTATGTTTGTAAGACACTTTGTTGTGTTTGTTGACAGGATGAGACAGCAGAGACCAGCCTCACCTGTACCCAGCTGTGTGTCCATGAAGAGTGACAGGTCTATGGATCCACCTCCCTTCTTCAGTGATGGAGGAGGACCTTCTGATGAGGAAGGGTATGTACTGACCTCTGCTGGTGTTCAATGTTAAGGTGACAACAAATTAGTATTTGTCACCTTAACAGTATAATGTACATTGTCATCATTATATTCAGGATGAATATGTGACGTTTCTTCTGATCAAAGCTTAGAACTCATAGCCTGGCTGATGTTCAGACCATGTGGTAGAGGTACACAGTGACAGCCAGCTGTTGTTTATCATGATGTCATTAACATGTGTACAAGTGGTTCAGGTCTTCTCTAGTTATCCATGGTCTTAACCACTGACTAGACAACCATCAGGCACATCAACCCCTTTGACCTCCTTGTTGTGTTTGATCAGTGAGAGACAGGACCACAACCTACCAGTCCACTGTGCTGCTTTAATGTTGGACTTTAACTGACATTAACACAACAATCGCAACAAACTACCCTGAAACAAATGCAATTATGCAAGTCATACCATCCTACCATTAGATCATTCCATGTCTGTGCAGAAGAATAACTAACTCATTACTGACAATAACACAGAGACTCAACCATAACAAACTGTCAAGAAAACAACAACACTGTAACTTTCCCAGACCAAATGTGCTGATGCAATAACTTCCCTCCACATGAACACAGCATGAGAGTCCACCTACCAAGCTGCTCTCTCTAATGCAGTAGAGACTCAAGCAAACTCCAGGAGAAGCATGTCAGGGTGTTTGGGAGTTAGAACTGCTCTACTCTAAAAGACTTGAATGTAAACATTGAATTTACATACAAATAAAAGAGATCAGTGATCTAGTGTTGGTGTGACTCCCTACACACACACACACACACACACACACACACACACACACACACACACACACACACACACACACACACACACACACACAGACAGACAGCATGAGAGTCAAAGCCCTGCAGGTACCAGGCCTGGTATGAGCACAGACCGGGCGGGGCTCAGCCCACTTAGACTGCTTGAGACCAGAAGGTCTTAAACTCCTGGGTGGAGGAGTGCTGCAATGTCTAAAGCAGGCTGCTAGCAAACATGCAGCCCTGTGTGAGGTGGACCCTGATGTCATTCTTCAGTGTCTGGTTGAAACCAGAATCAGACATGGGTGTAGGTTTAGGGGGGGATGCTAGGTAGGCTACTAGTCCCCACCAATATTTTAAGATGACAAAAGTGTAGCGAACTCCTTTGTGCTGCTATTTGGATCGATTCTGACGGCCAGGAGGCGGCAGTACAAGAAATGCCGTCATTTGATTGGCTGAAAACCCGAAGGGGGGAGGGTTACCTGACACGCTACACGCACAGGAGAGTGTCAAAGCAAGCACAGGCTACTTTGCTTTGTGTTTGCACTGGCAGACAAGCGAGCGGGTGTGTCGAAAACAACGGTAACTTACCAGGGCTGTCTGCCAATACATTCCCCATAAAAGGCCAGAGTAAAACATTTTAATATTCCCTTTGCCCTTCAGCATGTACATGTTTGCCCCTTTTTGTGCATTGTAGATTAGCTATGCCACCCAAGAAGAAGAAAGGGGACTTTTTCATAAAGCAGAGTGTAAGTCAGGCAAAATAACTAGTCACACAAACAAACTAGCAGTGGTAGTGACCTGGGTCATTGAATGTTAATCAGCCTACCTTAAGTTAGAATCTTGCAGTCACAATAAACAGTGGATCTGAGACATTTTTCGTTTCTATATTCTGTTTATGTAATGTATTTATGAGTGTAGCCAAACAATGCAGATAAATAAAAGGGAGACCACCGGATTCAGTTTAACCCTTGTGCTGCCTTCCGGTCATTGTGAACCTTCGGGTCATTGTGACTCATCGTCGTGTTGCGACAACTTTACCTAATACAAAAATAAAGTGAAGCATTTTCTTTTAACCTTCGTGCTGTGGGGGGTCTGAGACACTGCAACGGTTAAAAGAAAATTACTAGAACTAGAACTATAAACTATAAACGTACTATAAACACTATTGTCTAAACTAAACACTTCTCAGTCAAAGTTCACTTCTCAGCCTTGAGGGGGTGGTGGGGATGGATGTCCCACCAAATCTGGAACCAAACCTACGCCCTTGGAATCAGTCGTAATCAAATGGTATATGTCTCTCCATACATATTTATTAACGAACAAACAATTGAACACAGAAACAACCATCTTTAACACACAAACATTAGACAATACACATAACAATCTGCAGATCGGCTCAAACACGGAGAGGGTCTAAAGTCATCATGGGGAGTCAGGTGGCTGAGTGGTTAGGGAATCGGGCTAGTAATCACTAGGTTGCAGATTCGATTCCCGGCCGTGCAAAATGACGTTGTGGCCTTGGGCAAGGCACTTCACCCTACTTGCCTTGGGGGGAATGTCCCTGTAGGCTACTACATGTAAATCACCTGTCTCCTGCATTTCATTCATCAGACAATAACACAAAACCGTGCATCTAAAAGCACCAAAATACCTCAACGGATTCTGATGCCCAACACATCTTCAGCTGCAAAATTAAATTTGTCAAACGTATTAAGGAAATTATTGATTACTCAGACAGCTAGTGTCCAACAGGAAACCCCCTAATGGAAAGGAATGAATCAGTGTCATCTAGTGGTATAGAAGATAGTTTACTCTGTATCACTCTTAAACAGAGTGTCTGTGTGTATGCATGAATGGAGACAGTTCAGTATTTTGGTCTAAGATATTTAGCCCATGTGGTTCATGTGTTTAAGTAATGTCATCTGTTGTCCACAGGGATCAACAGAAGTCAGACCAGAGTCACCATGACGACTTGTCTTCTATATTCACAGTGAGTTTTGTGTTCATTTAAAGTACAAACAAGACATAGTCATTTTAATCCGATTGTACTACTGTGTACAGAGTTCCTGGTTCCTCTGATATATTCCCTCCCTGTTTCAGGTGCTTGAGGAGACTGTCATCAGGTTTGTGAAGGAAGAGCTGAAGAGGATAAAGAGGATTCTGAGTTCAGATTTCCCAGAAGGCTTAGAGAGTCAGAGGGAGGACCAGGAAGTGGTGGACCCTGAATATCAGAAGCAGGAGAGCAGTGCCAGAAAGGGAGCTCTGAAGATCACACTGCACGTCCTGAGGAACATGAACCAGAAGGAACTGGCTGACACTCTGGAGGAAAGTAAGAGACTACATATTTAGTCTTAGTTGACCGACTGATGGTTTATGATGAAGATACAGGTTAAGATAACCAGAGTAACTTTCAACTGGCAAAGTCCAATGATGGAAAATCAATGTTTATGTATAAGCCATCAATATCTGCCATATTTAGAATAGGAAAAACTATTCTGAACTGTTAAGTAACTTTGTCTTGCAAACTAAAGCCCTGTTAATAATAACATCTGTGTTCGGTCATTCAGGAGAGCTTTCTCATCATAGACTCTCACGTAAACTCAAATCTAAACTGAAGAAGAAGTTTCAGACTGTCTTTGAGGGCATAGCTCAACAAGGAAACCTACCTCTACTCAATAAGATCTACACCGATGTCTACATCACAGAGGGTGAGAGTGCAGAGGTCAATAAAGAACATGAGGTGAGACAGATTGAGACAGCATCCAGGAAATCAGCAAGACCAGAGACAGCCATCACATGCAACAACATCTTTAAACCCTCAGCTGGACGAGACACACCTAACAGAATTGTTCTGACAAAAGGAGTTGCTGGCATCGGAAAAACTGTCTCTGTGCAGAAGTTCATCACGGACTGGGCTGAGGGACTAGCCAATCAGGAAATCCAGTTCATCTTTCCTCTGCCGTTTCGAGAGCTGAATTTGTTGAAGAAAAAAGAGTTCAGTCTGATGGAACTTGTCCATCACTTCTTCTCGGAAACCAGAAAATCAGGAATCTCCATCTATGACATGTACAATGTTCTGTTTGTCTTTGACGGTCTGGATGAGTGTCGACTGCCCTTAGCCTTCAAAAAGAACAAGAGCTGGTGTGATGTCACAGAGTCCACCTCAGTGGATGTGCTGCTGACCAACCTGATCAAAGGAAACCTGCTTCCCTCTGCTCTCATCTGGATCACCACTCGACCTGCAGCAGCCTATCAGATCCCTTCTGAGTGTGTTGACCTGGTGACAGAGGTACGAGGGTTCAATGATGATCAGAAGGAGGAGTACATCCTGAAGAGATGCAGTGATGAGATCCTGGCCAGGAGAATCATCTCACACATCAAGGCATCAAGGACTCTCTACATCATGTGCCACATACCAGTCTTCTCCCTAATGTGTGTGACAGTCCTGGAGCACATTCTGGGAACAGAGAAGAAAGAGAAGATGCCCAAAACCCTGACTGAGATGTACACAGCCTTCCTGGTGTTACAGACCAAACAGAAGAAGGTGAAGTATCATGGGGAAACTGAGACAGATCCACACTGGGATGAAGAGAGCATTAAGAGCATTCTGTCACTGGGAAAACTGGCCTTTCACCAGCTGGACAAAGGCAACCTGATTTTCTATGAGAAAGACCTGACAGAGTGTGGCATTGATGTCCGAGATGCCTCAGTGTACTCAGGAGTGTTCACACAGATCTTCAGACAGGATGGTAAAGTCTTCCAGGAGAAGGTGTTCTGCTTTGTCCATCTGAGCTTTCAGGAGTTTCTGGCTGCTGTGTTTGTGTGTCTCTCATTCATCAACAACAATGAGAATCTGATGTCTCAGTCCACCTCAGACACATCTGACGTCCACCTCTACAAGAGTGCTGTGGACAAGGCCTTGCAGAGTAAGAATGGACACCTGGACCTTTTCCTCCGCTTCTTCCTGGGCCTCTCAATGGAGTCGAATCAGTCTGATTTACGAGGCCTACTGACTCATACAGGAAGCAACACACAGAGCCATGAGAAAACAGTCAACTACATCAAGAAGAAGATCAGAGAGGAGTCCTCTCCAGAGAGATGCATGAATCTGTTCCACTGTCTGAATGAACTGAATGACCATTCTCTGGTGGAGGAGATCCAACACTACCTGAGCTCAGGAAGTCTCTCCAGTAAGGAGCTCTCATCTACACAGTGGTCAGCTCTGTTCTTTGTGTTGCTGACTTCAGAAGAGAAGATGGATGTGTTTGACCTGAAGATATACTCCAGATCAGAGGAAGGTCTTCTGAGGCTGCTGCCAGTGGTCAAAGACTCCAAAACTGCTCTGTATGTATAAAGCAATTTAAATAATGATATAATTTAGGACATACTGTGATGTGATATTTGATTATCGTATGATCCTATCGTACAAACTATGACTCTGATGATGTGTCATGTTCTCCTTGTAGGTTGAATGACTGTAACCTCTCAGAACGGTGCTGTGAAGCGCTGGCCTCAGCTCTCCCCTCCTCAGAGCTTACAGAGCTGGACTTGAGTTACAACAAACTGGGGGATTCAGGCATGAAGCTGCTCTCTGCTGGACTGGGGAATCCACTCTGCAAACTGGAGACACTGAGGTATGTATTCATGGTCTACATGAGTCAATAGCAAGGTTACAATAGCACAATGTCTTCGTATGGTTGATTTTAGACAATATAATTTATTCTCAAGTTGGGTATAAACATCATGCCAAGAATAAGATATGCTTTCTGTCATCAGTGAGGAGTAGTTTGATGAGAAATCAATGGTATTCTGCATACCTTGGTTGTAACGAGTGGTTATTTGATTTATCATCTTGAACCAGTCTGCCCATTCTCCTCTGACATCAACAAGGCATTTTAGACCACACAACTGCCGCTCACTGGATATTTTCTCTTTTTTGGACCATTCTCTGTAAACCCTAGAGATGGTTGTGCATGAAAATCCCAGTAAAACAGGCGGAAACTGTAATGGAAGAATTCAAGTGGCACTGTGTAGATCTGAATAGTCAAGATGGCGGTTTCAATACAATTTATTTAGTTTGTACAAATTAATAATTAACAGAGTACTCTGGACCTGTCATAGCGAAAGACACGCAGATGTAACCTACAGGTCGTTCGAGAGAGTGGTGAAGAACAACCCTAAAACCCTGCCTTATGTAAACTTACCCTAACCCTAGAACAAATGGTTCTTCCGATGGTGAATCCATCAATATAGCGGTCTCTGTGATTGGTCAGCACTGTTCAGTGACAGTTTGACTCCATACCAAGTGTCCCACAGTTCTTTGATGTCACTGCTCCCTCTCTAAATGAGGAGATGGTTAATAATACACAAACAGGATGTCTGACTTGGCCATCTCTTTGGCCAAAAGGTTAGGTCAGCTCGCTCAACTGATAACCATCTCCCCAATCCCGAGACCCAACTAAGACCCTCTGGCTCTTAGTTAGGTGTCATAAAACAACACCATAAATACCTTAAGACAATCTGAGTGTCCCTTCTACAGAGTAAACCACACCACAGAGCCTCAGTTTCTTACATTCGACTGTCTATAACAAAGGAACTTACTTTTTACCGCTTAAAGAAACATAGATATTGTAACTATGTAAAAAAATGCCATTACAAAACAGAACGTCAATAGACAGTTCCGTCGAGTGAATTCCAGTGCACAAAGCAATTCTGTTCTGTCCATGTTCGGAAACATAAGTGCAGACTTTACGTGTTTACTTCATCTCCAAAGAATGTATTAATTTAAATAAACAAGTTAAGAAATCATGTCACTTTAACTGTTTTCAAAAGTAATTGGTTAATTGACATAAAATAAGGCCTAAACTAAGCAGTGGGTTTTGACAAGTTACAATCAATTATGGCTTATCCGTTCTTTGACAACCCTGTGGATGAAGGTGCTCAGATTATACAAAGACAAAGAGAAAGATTTATCCCACCAGCCCAACGGGTCTTCAGAAACAGAAGTAATGCTTCCCTGACCAGTATATGTGGAAGAGGTATAGGTTCAGCAGGCCCAGCGTAGTTTATCTAGATAGATTTTATTGTCATTCTTTTTTTTTTAAATAGAGAGAGAAAAACACTTTAGCCTTCAGTGGACGCATACGCGAACGTTTGCTGTTAGAAGATAAACGTTCTCTGGATAAAGCCATACAGATTGCTAATCAAGTGGAATCAGCCACACACAATGCAAGTGAACTCTCAAACAGTGGAGTGCCGGTGAGGGAGATGAATACGCTGCCAAAGAAGAAACAGAAACGTCCGAACAGAACAGGTAACTCAAGAAAATGTCAAACAAATTCTAAATGTACACAAAAATGTTACAGATGTGACTCGGATAAGCACCTGGCAAACTCCACAAAATGCCCTGCCGCAAACAAAATATGCAAATCATGTGGAAAGACTGGACATTTTGCTAAAGTGTGCCGCTCAGGTCAAAAACATGAGGTGAGGGAGGTAGTTATTCCTGAGCTGACGGTGTTATTTATAAAAGATACTGTCCCAAAAGATAAGAAAATAATGTGCACTGTAGAATGAGGCACATTACCTAATATGCAGCCATATTAGGTAATGTCACCAGAGATTCCTCTGGTGACGTACTCAAGACAGGGAATCCCAGTATTGGGACAACTGGAAACAAATGGATACATGATGAATGTTCTGCTCCAGCCTCATTTTACATTGTAGAATCAGGTTCACCACTGCTTAGGTTAGACTTAATCCAGGCACTGAAAATGGTCATTGTGGGAAACAGAGTAAAACTCAGATCAGAACAGACAGTGAGAGAAATAGTGGTTCCACCCTTGCCTGCCCCTACAGCTTCACCTCTACCTACCATGGGCTGTGTGAAAAACTTAGTGCAGAAAGTAGAAGTAAGAGATTATGTGAAACCTATGCAGCAGAAATAGGAGGCTGCCCTTCTCTGTCAAGAATGCTGTTTCGGCTGAATTAAGACTTCTGCTAGACGCTGACATCATCGAGAAGATAGACCCTTCTCCCTGGGTGTCGCCAATCGTTGTGACTCAATGAAAGAGCTCAACAAGAATACGGATGTGTGCGGACCTCAGGGAGCCCAACAAGGCGGTGGTAACTGATTGTTGCCCCATTCCTCACACGGAGGAGCTCTTTTCAGAACTCAGGGGAGAAACCATGTTCTCCACCATCGACCTCACAAATGCTTACTACCAGGTTCCTCTACATGAGGACAGCAGAGACCTGACTGCCTTCATAACCCATGAGGGGCTTTTCAGATACAAGCGAGTTTGTTATGGACTAGCATCTCAGCATTTCAGAAAAGGATGTCCATAGTGCCGCAAGGTCTACCTGGAGTTTGTGATGACATCATTGTCTACTCATCTTGCCGTGCTGATCATGAAACTCGCCTGAAAGCGGTAATCTACAGGTTACATGACGCTGGACTACATCTGAATACAGCGAAGTGTAAACACTACCATAAAAACCTGACCTACCTGGGACACACCATAAGTCTGACTTTATGGATGCCTGCTTCTCCTGTCCAGAGCTACGTAAGCTGCAAGTCTACATGACCATAGGGTGGCCTGCGTCATCCAAAGGCCTGCCGACAGACATGATGCCTTACTACCAAATTAGGAAGGAACTTTCCATGTAAGAGTCACTTATTCTGAGAGGGAGTCACAGAATAGTGGTGCCAGTAAGGCTACGTTCTCACATGGTACACCGAGCACACGAGAGCCATCAAGGCATCGTCCATACAAAACAGAGACTCAGAGACCTGTACTGGTGGCCTAAGATGGATGCACTGGAGCAGTGTGTCATTACCACCTGTGTGTCCTGACAGTTGAATGATAAAACAGCAAAGGCAAAGGGACTTGCACTGGACATTTTGGGCCCATTTGAAAGGGGTCCTGTTGACTGTAAGTTTGCTGTTACTATGATGGAGTACTATTCGAAGTGGCCAGAGGTGTGTTTTGCTCCACAATGTACAACAGCTACAGTGATATGTTTTATGAGCACCGTGTTTAGTGAAAAAGGAAACCCCATGGCTGTGGTGACAGATAATAGCCCACAGCTAACATCGTCAGAAATGTCCTCTTTCTTGGAGGAAATTGAGTTGTAGAGAGACTAAACGGTGTAAAGAAAGCATCATCACAGCACAGAGAGAGAAAATTCGGTGGAAAACTCACGTCACTGAATTCCTTCCAGTTTATAGAGCTCCACTACATGCGACCACAGGGACGTCACCCTTCCAGCTCCTGTATGGAAGATAGATGAGAACCAACCTCTTTGTCAAGCCAAAGCTCACCACTGTTCAGGACCAGGAACTAAGAGACAGCTGCAAAGAATCAGTTACACATGAAAGAGTACACTGATGCCAAGAGACGTGCTAAGACTCCTAAATTGCACCCAGGAAGTCTTGTGCATGTAAGAAACCCTGTGCATGTCAAGAAAGGAAAGTCAAAGTTCAGTGAGCCTCATAAAGTGACACAGCAGAAAGGAGCTCACAGCTATACACTGACGGATGGGAGAACGTGGGATGCTTGGCGCCTGTCTGTGCTGCCAGAGACATTCACTCTTCCAGCAGACGAACAGAGGCCGGCGGAGACTGCTCCAAGTGAAAGTGTTCAAAATAGGAGCCAGCGAATTCAAAGACAACCAGACTGGATTAAAGATTGTTATTTCAGAATACTAGAGGGACATGTTTTTTGTTATTGTTGAAGTAACACTCAGGTTTTCTTTACAGAATATGACTGTGTTTGGAAATATTTTGCTGGTATCACATTTTGTTCCAGGTAGAAGTAACCTATGGAAGCAAATCGTTACCAAAATTCCAATGCAAATGCATTTCCAGAAATGCATTTGCATTTTAAGAATGTGGCTGCATTATTTGACTCATAAATGAAATTAGTAATCAATCATCCTATTTGCATTTTAATTTTCTTCTTCAAGAGTGCTCAATCTTTCACTTAATTAAAATGAAAAAGAAATAGACATTTGAGATTTAATTTTCAAAATATGCCCCAGCAAATAGGTCCGTGTACCTTGTGGCCATTGGTTTTTCTATTTTGAAACCCGTGTTGATAAATGCAAAATAGGGCCGTAATATCGTTTTGTCACTTTAGTAAGTCGAACACACATTTAAGTATAACGGCTTGTTTTTGGTTGTTTCGTTTTTTTTTTTAAATGACACAACCATATAACACAAATGGTATAACCAGCCATTAATCGATGTTTTGATTATTCCATATCCTTTATGCTGATATCTGCAAAAGATGAAATAGGCTCGTAATATCGTTTTGTCCATTTCGGATGTCAGAACCGGATTATGGGGAAATGCTTGGTTGTTTTGTTTTATTTTGGAATAACTGAATAACCATATAACACAAATGGTATAACGAGCCATTTACTCGTTGATACAATAACACAATACATCATTTGAAAGGATGTATTGTGTTATTGTATCTAACTGGTGAATTAATCTTTTAAGTTTCATGTCACAATAACACAATCAAGCTAACCATTCCTGAACAGTGTCATATATTCATTGATAGTTTGATCATGTCAGTACAACAGTGCCATAGATCTAATCTATAGCACTGATAATAGGAGATACTAAACCTAGTATTGATCATAGTACCAAGGGAATTGTGATCTGATTAGCTCAAAAAGACACTAGACAGTCTAGAACAAAGAGACAGCTGCAAAGAATCAGTTACACATGAAAGAGTACACTGATGCCAAGAGACGTGCTAAGACTCCTAAATTGCACCCAGGAAGTCTTGTGCATGTAAGAAACCCTGTGCATGTCAAGAAAGGAAAGTCAAAGTTCAGTGAGCCTCATAAAGTGACACAGCAGAAAGGAGCTCACAGCTATACACTGACGGATGGGAGAACGTGGGATGCTTGGCGCCTGTCTGTGCTGCCAGAGACATTCACTCTTCCAGCAGACGAACAGAGGCCGGCGGAGACTGCTCCAAGTGAAAGTGTTCAAAATAGGAGCCAGCGAATTCAAAGACAACCAGACTGGATTAAAGATTGTTATTTCAGAATACTAGAGGGACATGTTTTTTGTTATTGTTGAAGTAACACTCAGGTTTTCTTTACAGAATATGACTGTGTTTGGAAATATTTTGCTGGTATCACATTTTGTTCCAGGTAGAAGTAACCTATGGAAGCAAATCGTTACCAAAATTCCAATGCAAATGCATTTCCAGAAATGCATTTGCATTTTAAGAATGTGGCTGCATTATTTGACTCATAAATGAAATTAGTAATCAATCATCCTATTTGCATTTTAATTTTCTTCTTCAAGAGTGCTCAATCTTTCACTTAATTAAAATGAAAAAGAAATAGACATTTGAGATTTAATTTTCAAAATATGCCCCAGCAAATAGGTCCGTGTACCTTGTGGCCATTGGTTTTTCTATTTTGAAACCCGTGTTGATAAATGCAAAATAGGGCCGTAATATCGTTTTGTCACTTTAGTAAGTCGAACACACATTTAAGTATAACGGCTTGTTTTTGGTTGTTTCGTTTTTTTTTTTAAATGACACAACCATATAACACAAATGGTATAACCAGCCATTAATCGATGTTTTGATTATTCCATATCCTTTATGCTGATATCTGCAAAAGATGAAATAGGCTCGTAATATCGTTTTGTCCATTTCGGATGTCAGAACCGGATTATGGGGAAATGCTTGGTTGTTTTGTTTTATTTTGGAATAACTGAATAACCATATAACACAAATGGTATAACGAGCCATTTACTCGTTGATACAATAACACAATACATCATTTGAAAGGATGTATTGTGTTATTGTATCTAACTGGTGAATTAATCTTTTAAGTTTCATGTCACAATAACACAATCAAGCTAACCATTCCTGAACAGTGTCATATATTCATTGATAGTTTGATCATGTCAGTACAACAGTGCCATAGATCTAATCTATAGCACTGATAATAGGAGATACTAAACCTAGTATTGATCATAGTACCAAGGGAATTGTGATCTGATTAGCTCAAAAAGACACTAGACAGTCTAGAACAAAAGATTCACTGAAATTTCACATTATATGATTTAGAAATACCTCAGGAAGATCACATGATGTCTCAGTATACATTAGACAGGATAGTTTTTGGAATATTTCACAACTACAATCCAGCTTAGTAAAATCAGCTTCTCAGGCAGGTTCATTTTTCACATTGGTTACTGGCTACTGTGTCATTGTGTTCAAGTCAAATGTTATTTGTATAGCCCTTTTTCAAGCAATGTCGCAGAGGGCTTCACACACACCCATAGAACTGGACCTAAACCAACCTAAACCCTCAAGAAAGACAAGGACAAACTCTCAGGGAAACTTATAGTTAAAACATTTAAGAAAGCTTGGTAGGAGCAATTCAGTGAGAGTTCCACTCTTCCAGAGGTGGTCGGTGTTGAAGAAGAGGTGCAGACCATAAGCAAAGCATCATCAAGCATCAAGAGTAGAGGTAACAATAAAAAGTGTTTGTGATCCCTCCCTAATGATAATCTTCTACAGGCTGTCAGGCTGTCACATCACAGAGGAAGGCTGTGCTTCTCTGAGCTCAGCTCTGAAGTCAACCTCCTTCCTGAGACAACTAGAACTAAGTAACAATGATCTGAAGGATGCCGGCATGAAGCTGCTCTCTGCTGGACTGAGGAACCCACTCTGCAAACTGGAGATACTGAGGTATGTATTTATGTTCTACATGAGCCATTAGTAAAGTTACCATCATCAAGTTGGGTATAAACTTAATGCCAAGAATGAGATATGCCTTCTAGTCATCAGTGAGGACTAGTTTGATAAGAAACAGGCAGATTTGCTGCATCTGAAACACTCTAAAACATGCTGTACATAATGATTGGCTTATATTTTATTTCATGTTTTTGTTTATTTTAGACAGAATGAAAATGTTGATGCAACTGATTCTGAATGTGCAACACGACTGCAGTCTCTTTGGGTAGTGTTAACAATCTGTATGCCCTTGCCCAAAGGGTAATACAATACAGCTTAATTTAATTTTCAACCTTAAACCTATTTCGCATTGAAACACAACCTGTCATTCATCAAACTTTGTGAACATCTGGGGTTTCCCTCTTCACAGTGGAAACATTTTGACTTTAATCTGTGAACACCACTTGTTTTATTACAACACTGAAATGTG
The DNA here is from genome assembly GCF_963692335.1 of Osmerus eperlanus. Lineage (NCBI taxonomy): Eukaryota > Metazoa > Chordata > Actinopteri > Osmeriformes > Osmeridae > Osmerus > Osmerus eperlanus. Next base: position 12,771,641 of record NC_085035.1, read on the forward strand.
CAGTCATGGCTTTCGCAAAGAGAGAAATGGAGGTACTGTCATCTTCAGCACCTTTATAGACTGTAACCTAAATCAGTAGCACACATAATCTCAATTTCTTATTGTGTACGTGTGTGTCTGTGGTTGTTGTGATGTATTTTTATGAATGTTAGGGTCACTACGAAAAGTAAGACATTTGAAGTTAAAAAAAGAACTATTTGAGGGTTTTCTCTGCTGTTAAATATAATAGCAGTTATGTTTGACCCTGAAGACAACACAAGGGTTAAGATATACTATTCATCATATTATTGTACATTTACCTGGGCAGTGAGTTTAGCATCTGGCGGCTGTTGTTCCTGTGGTTGACGCCTCTTCCACTACATGAAGGGTTTCAAATTAGGAATGGCAAGAAAAGTGTGCTTGATGTATAATGCTACTGTATATACTGTATATATGTATGGAACTGGCTATTCACATTTATTCTGACATACTTTACTTCATAAGATGGTAGTATTCCATCTGAGATGCAGGGAGAGTCAACCAAATGCCCCATACCGAGTGAGATTTCAAACACATATCTGCTCTTTAAAAAAGGGAAGAAAGAAAGTTGAACACAGAACGTCAGTCTTTTATTGATCCTTTGCACAGATCACAAAAGGTGACATTGGCCATAAAATGTATTGAGGTTGGCCCTGCTAATGCGTCCTAACATTAAGAGCACAGAATGCAAACATGACTGTTACAACTTAAAACTAGAATTTTGGAAAGAATATAAAATGTTGAAATAGCCTATATAAAGACATAGGCATGATGGTGTTAAATGATTATCTGTAATCCATGAACAGCATACTAATATAGCAGTTCCTCTTCTCGCAGGGAGTGCAGAGCCAACAGGCAGTCAGGTTATCTAATGACTTAACATAGTTAAATAAATACTGACAGGCATTCTCTGTTATTTAAAAAAAATATGTATTTGCTAGATACGTTTTTTGAATACTTTTGGTTAATTTCACTTCCATTTAATTTCCCCTTTAATTTTTTAGAAGAACTTCTTATATTGTCCAATAGCCTGAAGTGTTTGATGGCACGCTCAGTCATGTGATCTCTGTCTCTGTATCAGTTATCCGTGTTGCTAAAAACAACACTGTTAACTGAAGGCGTCTGAAGGGAACCAGATGTCTATCTGCTCAGAAAACTCGAAGCTAGAGAAAAATTTACCATCTGAAAGTTAAAGTCTATTAGTAGCCGGTCCAGAATAAATAAGTTTACTGAGGCTTTTTACGGTAATTTAGAAGCAAATTACCTCAGGTTTACCACAGAAAATTCTCAGGGTATAAACCAGGACGTTTTGTAGCTAATAGGCTACAGAGCGACTGAAGTGGGATATTCTTCAGTTGGAATCCAACTCAGTGGAACAAGTTCGGCAGGTAGGCTGATATTTTACCACTTTATTTGTATAAATTACGTTTTAGTTGACTGCGGCAGGGTGTGGGGAATGGAAGGTAGTTAAAAATAGCTAGAAAGAGGCAGCAGGAGAGAGCTTTGTCGGGAAAGTAGCTGGTCGCTGTTGTTTATTAGGTTGTCATGACTTCATGAATGATTAACGTCCTGTCACTGTTCAGTTGCTCATCCTCCTCGATATCGTGATATTTAATACAATTCTGAAGCAGCGGCGGCAATGATGATCTACGTCGAGCTGTCATAGAACTCGGTTTAGAGAGGGAAAGGTCACGTGGCCGTGAACATTGCTTTCTGCAATGGTGGATAGATATGATCCATGTTCTATGTCTCGTACTGCTTAAGAATAGGGGCTATAGCCCCAACTAATTTGTTGTGTTCATTCAAGTCAAGTTTGGCTTTATGTAGCAGACGTCCTGATGTTCCATAGAACTACTAGCACCAAACTGACCACAAACCTAACCTTCCTGAACTGGGGGGAAAGGTCACTCTGTCTAATGAGGGGGAGGAGCAGCTATGACAGCACCTGCCAAATGAACCCCTCTGTGCTGACTCACTCTGGAGGCCCAGATGGATTCTGTCACAACATTGATCCTCTTTCTACAGGTTGTCAGGCTGTCTGGTCACAGAGGAAGGCTGTGCTTCTCTGGCCTCAGCTCTGAGGTCCAACCCCTTCCACCTGAGGGAACTGGACCTGAGCTACAATCATCCAGGAGAAAAAGGATCGAAGCTGCTCTCTGCTGGACTGGAGGATCCACACTGCAGACTGGAGAAACTCAAGTAAGGACATGTTTGTGTTTTTATATACCTCTTAATGTAATGTTGCTTAACACTGAATATACATCTAAGTATGTTAATAGACCTTGCATTTCATGATTATACAATCACAGACTGCGTGTTTATTTAGGACAGTGGGTTAGGAAGAGAGAAGCCCTATATAATCTACAATAGCCTTTAGTGCAATTATGACTATATAGCTACAATCCTAATTGTATTTCCTGGGGTCTATTCCAGAAAGTGGGTTGAAGTGAAAACAGTGAGTTTGTTAACCCTGAGATGAGGGAAACTCTGGGTTTTCTGTTCCAGAAAGAGAGGAAACACAAACTCTGGTTAAGTTACCACGGTAACTGATGGTAACTAACCTAACCTGCTTGCTGGCAGCTTTTGTTTAACAAACCATGAATTTCTCCCTCTCTCCTCCCTCATGCCGAGCCTGAAGCAACTATCAGACATGGGGTGTCCTTTCCTCATCCAGGGCTCCAGACTAACTTGTTTTACTAGGAGCACTGTAGCCCCTAACTGAACATGTTGGGGGCACAGGCAGAACATGTAGGGGCCTACACCTTAAATTGACCTGCAAAGCAATTATTACCATTTTCCCCATTTTAAATGTATTACTGATAATGTACTGTTGTATTTTAGTTTGCAGTAGGGCTGTGCGATATGACCACAATCTCATATCCTGATATAGATCCTTTCATATCCCGATAACGATACATAACACAATATGGCACATTTTCTTTCAATTCAATGAATAAATAGTTGATATAAAATGACCACATGGAGAGGCTCTAAATTGCGGCCAATTTGGTTGCATCTGTAAGGGAAAAACTTGCCTGGGGCGCCAAATGTGCTAGGACCGCCACTGCGTATAACACATAAGGATGACATGAAGTTTCCATGCAGAGCTAACCTGGTATTTACTGAACATGTCCCTGTTAATCTGTGCTGTGGAGGTTGATGGACCCTCCTCAGGGTTTCCCGCAGCACTTTCCAGTTAAGGCGGCCGCCTAAGCAACACACGCCTGCCGCCTTAACTACGTCGTCCAAAAAGAAAGATGAATGCCGTGTTACTCTGTCCTGTTTGCTCCCTTTCATTCCAAACAGTACCTTCTCTGCAGAATGCATTAGTCTATCGTACAAACGACCCCCCTCCCCCCAGAACACATTAGGCTAGACTCTACAACCCCCCCTCCCGGTCTGACGGCAAACCCTACCACCTTAACTAACACGTTTTCTGTGGGAAACCCTGCTCCTCCTTGTAATGCCCAGTCATGCTCTGTTATAAAGGAGAAGAATGTGCCAGTTGTTTTACCATTCATTCTTTTTTCTCATCACGTCAATGTACATGTCAAACCCATAATTCCACACAAGAACCTCAAAACAATGTACATGGGGAGAGAACAGTGTAGCTCAGTAGCTACCATACAGTAAGATGTATACCTCTGTAGGTCTTTCTGAATCCCTCTCTGTGGCAGCAGCCAACATATCTGTATCATTCTGTGATGAAGAGCATTCTGTTCTACTGTACTGTACACAGTCTTTGCAATATTGAGAACTTAAACTGCAAGAGGTTCTGTTGTGGCAGAAGGCTCAACAAGGCAGGTAACACCATCAATGACCTTTGGGAGAAATGAACCCCCCAAATGAAATCTCCACAAACACACTAACATGTTATGTGGGCCCTTGTGTCCTCGGGGGTGATAGGCTTGGATGAGTTCCCTCCAGGGATGCCTTCAGCCGCTGGTCGCCCAGCGTTCTGGCTCAGAGCCAGCTCTTCTGCCTCTGTCAGAGGTGGTGCCCTCCTCTGCCTTCTTTCTGTTAGTCCACTACAAGTCCAATGTTCATATACTGAGCAGGATTAGGTGAGACAACATTTATGTGTTAAAACAGCATTCTCACAAGTTGAGACAGCCACTGAATGATTTGTACTTGGTTTAATCCTGTCAAACATGATTAAAACAATCATGTGTCTGAATCAGAAGGGGACAATGACAGACAAGGAATTTACTTTGGCCGAAAGATACCGACCGAGGCAGCCATTATCGGCGCCCCCTTGAAAATGTCAGCAGAAACATGAGAGAAAAAGTCAACCCCCAGACTATGCTCCTAGAGGAGTACAGTGTGAGAACAGGAGAAAACACCTCAGCACATGGGCACATACATTGTACAACATTACAGAACTCATGACATGCAAAGGGGGTGGGAAGGCCAAAGCAAAATATGCCCTACCTGTTTGAACTGATTTTATATTTCATTTTCAGCTGCTGCCAAGTGTGTTTTGTGCCCATAGGATTGTTCCACCACTTGTCCAGCTGTAGTAAGACGTGTGGTTAAATGTCAAATAAATAGACTGCATTGAAATGTACTCATTGACCAATTGTCTCTCTTTTGCTGTTGCAGTTGTTGTTTACCTTTCAGAAAATGTTTGCATACTCGCCTGCACGCATGAGAATTCCTAATTCCAGTGAATTAGAATTAAACGAACTCAGATCAGCTCTTCTGGAACCGATAACTCTGTGCTTCCCATCTCAGGGTTCATCAAGTCTGAGTTCAGGGTTAGGCTCAGAGTTTGTAAAACTCTGAGCTGTTTTCTGGAATACACCTCTGATGATAAACATAGAAACAACATGTTTACTTTAGTCACGTAGCAACAGGTGAGGTGTCATTTCCTCATCATTCCTCTGCTTCTCCCTACAGTGTGGATCATGGTGGAGAGTGCTGGATCAAACCTGGTCTTAGGAAATGTGAGTATTGACTGCTACTTAGTTCTGGTACACAGGGTCATACAGGGACAATACCATTAGTGACTTTGACACTGTCAGAAATGGACACACGTATGTGCCCTCCCTTCACCCTCCCCTCTCTCCCCCTCCCCTGTTCCCCCCCCTCCCTTCCCCTAGCTGCTGTGTGTTTCCTGTCCCCCTCCCTCCTTCCCTCACTCCTCGCTTCCTTCCCTCTCCACTGCCCTACCCTCTCCTCCTCCCACCCCTCCCTTCATCTCCTTCTCCCCTTTCGTCTCTCTCCTCTTCTGAGAGGAGGTCAGGGGGGTGGGGGGAGAGGAGGGGGGGGGGTCGGGGGAGAGGAGGTGGGGGGGAGAGAGTAGATAAGGGGGGTGGGGGGGAAGAGGTCAGGGGGCGGGGGGGAGAGAGTTGATAAGGGGGGTGGGGGGAGAGGGGTGGGGGGGGAGGAGGTCAGGGGGCGTGGGGGAGAGAATAGATAATGGGGGTGTGGGGAGAGAGCAGATAAGTGGTGTTGGGGGGGAGGAGGTCAGGGGGGTGGGGGGAGAGGAGATAGGAGGGTGGGGGGAGAGGAGGTGGGGGGGAGAGAGTAGATAAGGGGGCTGGGGGGAGAGGAGGAGGTGGGGGTGGGGGGAGAGGAGGTCAGGGGGGGGGAGGTGGGGGGGGAGAGAGGAGGTCAGGGGGCGGGGGTGAGAGAGTAGATAATGGGGGTGGGGGGAGAGGAGGACAGAGGGGTGGGGGGAGAGGAGGTGGGGGGGAGAGGAGGTCAGGGATGGGGGGAGAGAGTAGATGAGGGGGTAGGGGGAGAGGAGGTGGGGGGGAGAGAGTAGATAAGGGGGCTGGGGGGGGAGAGGAGGTGGGGGGGAGAGAGTAGATAAGGGGGCTGGGGGGAGAGGAGGTCAGGGGGGGGGGTGAGAGAGTAGATAATGGGGGTGGGGGGAGAGGAGGACAGAGGGGTGGGGGGAGAGGAGGTGGGGGGGAGAGGAGGTCAGGGATGGGGGAGAGAGTAGATGAGGGGGTAGGGGGAGAAGTGGTGGGGGGGAGAGAGTAGATAAGTGGTGTTGGGGGAGAGGAGGTGGGGGGGAGAGAGGAGGTGGGGGGGAGAGAGTAGATAAGGGGGGTTGGGGGAGAGGAGGTGGGGGGGAGAGAGTAGATAAGGGGGGTTGGGGGAGAGGAGGTGGGGGGGAGAGAGTAGATAAGGGGGGTGGGGGGGGAGAGGTCAGGGGGGGGGGAGAGAGTAGATAAGGGGGCTGGGGGGAGAGGAGGTCAGGGGGGGGGGTGAGAGAGTAGATAATGGGGGTGGGGGGAGAGGAGGACAGAGGGGTGGGGGGAGAGGAGGTGGGGGGGAGAGGAGGTCAGGGATGGGGGAGAGAGTAGATGAGGGGGTAGGGGGAGAAGTGGTGGGGGGGAGAGAGTAGATAAGTGGTGTTGGGGGAGAGGAGGTGGGGGGGAGAGGAGGTCAGGGATGGGGGGAGAGAGTAGATGAGGGGGTAGGGGGGAGAGGAGGTGGGGGGGAGAGAGTAGATAAGGGGGGTGGGGGGAGAGGAGGTGGGGGGGAGAGAGTAGATAAGGGGGGTGGGGGGAGAGGAGGTGGGGGGGAGAGAGTAGATAAGGGGGTGGGGGGGAGAGGAGGTGGGGGGGAGAGAGGAGGTGGGGGGAGAGAGTAGATAAGGGGGGTGGGGGGAGAGGAGGTGGGGGGGAGAGGAGGTCAGGGATGGGGGGAGAGAGTAGATGAGGGGGTGGGGGAGAGGAGGTGGGGGGGAGAGAGTAGATAAGGGGGGTGGGGGGAGAGGAGGTGGGGGGGAGAGAGCAGATAAGTGGTGTTGGGGGGGAGGAGGTCAGGGGGGTGGGGGGGGAGAGAATGAAAGGGGGAGGGCAGGAAGAGGGAGACATTCTAATGTGAATGATGATGATCAGTAATATATTGTGTCTTGGTCTCCCCCATCAGATGCCTGTGAGCTCACACTGGACCCAAACACAGCATGCAGAGAACTCTCTCTGTCTGAGGAGAACAGAAAGGTGACAAGGAGGTGGGAGAAGCAGCCGTATCCTGATCACCCAGAGAGATTTGAGGGCTGTGCACAGGTGCTGTGTAGAGAGGGTCTGTCTGGGCGCTGTTACTGGGAGGCAGAGTGGAGTGGAAGATGGGTTGGTATAGCAGTGACATATAAAGGAATCAGCAGGAGAGGAAGGGGTGCTGACTGTAGGCTTGGACACAATAACAAGTCCTGGAGTCTGGTCTGTGATGATGACGATTACTCTGCCTGGCACAATAAGAAGAGCACTGACATACCTGCCCCCCCCTCCAGCTCCCACAGAGTAGGAGTGTATCTGGACTGGCCGGCCGGCACTCTGTCCTTCTACACAGTCTCCTCTGACACACTGACCCACCTGCACACATTCCACAGCACATTCACTGAGCCCCTCTATCCTGGGTTCTTGGTTCTTGATGACTCCTCAGTGTCCCTGTGTCAGGTAGAATAGCCCACACACACTCTCACACACTGTGCTCACATAGATGTCATTGAAGATTGAACTGTATACAGTTGGAATTGATATCCCAGAGTGTTTGTAAATATTGGTGTGTGTAGAATGTTTGTTTTGTTTTAACCTTTTAGATGTAAATATTACTGATATTAAATATTATTAATATCTCTAAATATTACCTACGCTTCCACCAGAGTGAGTTATTTTTCCAAAACGGAAGCTAGCTTTAGTTAGCTTCCGTTACCTAGCAACCTAGCATAATACTCGTAGCAATGCTACTACCTGCTAGTGTTACTTGTTAGCCTCCTAATTGTACATTTTGAAGCCATACTACAGCGTTTGTCATGTAGTTTTTGTCTATCGGAAAATAGTCGGTTGGAATGTTCAGAATCACACGTGCGACGTTACTCTGTGGGGCTTTCGAACTATCGCACACGTGTGATGCTGCTCCTTAACGGGTTAATTGTTGACAAACAACAATCCTGTCTTTGATCTCAGTCCCACTGAATGTGATGAACTAAATAGTGTCTTAGTGACTAAATAAGGAGAAATAAAGATGTTTTATACAGGATGATAGAAGACATGCTGTGTGTTTGTTGGTGACCCAGTGGCCCTATAGACACACACACACACACACGTACACACACACACACACATGCACACACACACATGTACACACACACACACACACACACACTGGAAACACTACATTTAGGACCAGTAATATGACAGTATTACCCACTTGAATATACACTGTGTGTGTGTCTAGTGTGATCCCCTCTCTCCCTCCCTACTCTCTCCCCCCACCCTCCCTCCCTACTCTCTCCCCCCACCCTCCCTCCCTACTCTCTCCCCCCCACCCTCCCTCCCTACTCTCTCCCCCCACCCTCCCTCCCTACTCTCTCCCCCCACCCTCCCTCCCTACTCTCTCCCTACCCTCCCTCCCTACTCTCTCCCCCCCACCCTCCCTCCCTACTCTCTCCCCCCACCCTCCTTCCCTACTCTCTCCCCCCACCCTCCTTCCCTACTCTCTCCCCCCCACCCTCCCTCCCTACTCTCTCCCCCACCCTCCCTCCCTACTCTCTCCCCCCACCCTCCCTCCCTACTCTCTCTCCCCCACCCTCCCTCCCTACCCTCCCTCCCTACTCTTTCCCCCCACCCTCCCTCCCTACTCTCTCCCTACTCTCCCTCCCTACTCTCTCCCCCCACCCTCCTTCCCTACTCTCTCCCCCCCACCCTCCCTCCCTACTCTCTCCCCCACCCTCCCTCCATACTCTCTCCCCCACCCTCCCTCCCTACTCTCTCCCCCCACCCTCCCTCCCTACTCTCTCCCCCACCCTCCCTCCCTACTCTCTCCCCCCCACCCTCCCTCCCTACTCTCTCCCCCCCACCCTCCCTCCCTACCCTCCCTCCCTACTCTCCCTCCCTACTCTCTCCCCCACCCTCCCTCCCTACTCTCTCCCCCCACTCCTCAACTGCCTCCACTGGCTTCCCATCACGGCCCGTATCAGATTCAAGACTCTGGTACTGACCTTCCGAGCGGTGAACGGGACTGCTCCCGACTACATCAAGTCTCTCCTCCAGCCTTACACCCCCCCCCCCCCCCCCCCCCGCCACCTACGGTCTTCTTCTGACAACCGTCTGGTGGTCCCACCTCTCAAGAGCACCCGCTCCCAACCCAAGCTCTTCTCCTGTCTGGCCCCCCAATGGTGGAATCACCTCCTCACCTCCATCAGAGACACTGACTGTCTCTCCACCTTCAAGAAAAGGCTCAAGACGCACTTGTTCCGGGAGTACAACGGTACTTAGGGATGATTTGCTGGACCTGATGTTAGTTTCCTCCAGGATCACAATGACTCTTACTTAGAGACTTGTTGCTCTTGTTGGTTAGCTGTAACTGATTTAAAATTACCGTACTCGCTGTGAAATATATTTTTACTGTTGCTTGTTTTTTCTACAGGTACACTCTTGCACTTTTTTGAGGTTCATGTTGTTTAATTGTAACTTACTCAACTACAAGCTCTTATGGTTCTTCCTTCTGGCACTTATTTAGGTTTTTCACAATGTATGCTTCATGTTTGGCTCCCCGCAATGTTTGGGGCGTCTCAGTGTTATGATCAGTGACCTGTGCTCTTTTGTAAAGCTCTCTCTTGGAAGTTGCTTTGGAGAAAAGCGTCTGCTAAATGAATAAATGTAAATGTACTCTCTCCCCTCACCCTCCCTCCCTACTCTCTCCCTACTCTCTCCCCCCACCCTCCCTCCCTACTCTCTCCCCCCACCCTCCTTCCCTACTCTCTCCCCCCCACCCTCCTTCCCTACTCTCTCCCCCCCACCCTCCCTCCCTACTCTCTCCCCCCACCCTCCCTCCCTACTCTCTCCCCCCACCCTCCCTCCCTACCCTCCCTCCCTACTCTCTCCCCCCACCCTCCCTCCCTACCCTCCCTCCCTACTCTCTCCCCCCACCCTCCCTCCCTACTCTCTCCCCCCACCCTCCCTCCCTACTCTCTCCCCCACCCTCCCTCCCTACTCTCTCCCCCCCACCCTCCCTCCCTACTCTCCCCCCCACCCTCCCTCCCTACTCTCTCCCCCACCCTCCCTCCCTACCCTCCCTCCCTACTCTCTCCCCCCACCCTCCCTCCCTACTCTCCCCCCACCCTCCCTCCCTACTCTCTCCCCCCACCCTCCTTCCCTACTCTCTCCCCCCCCACCCTCCCTCCCTACTCTCTCCCCCACCCTCCCTCCCTACTCTCTCCCCCACCCTCCCTCCCTACTCTCTCCCCCCCCACCCTCCCTCCCTACTCTCCCCCCCACCCTCCCTCCCTACTCTCTCCCCCACCCTCCCTCCCTACTCTCTCCCCCACCCTCCCTCCCTACTCTCTCCCCCACCCTCCCTCCCTACTCTCTCCCCCCACCCTCCTTCCCTACTCTCTCCCCCCCACCCTCCTTCCCTACTCTCTCCCCCCCACCCTCCCTCCCTACTCTCTCCCCCCACCCTCCCTCCCTACCCTCCCTCCCTACTCTCTCCCCCCACCCTCCCTACCCTCCCTCCCTACTCTCCCCCCCACCCTCCCTCCCTACTCTCCCCCCCACCCTCCCTCCCTACTCTCTCCCCCACCCTCCCTCCCTACTCTCTCCCCCCACCCTCCCTCCCTACTCTCCCCCCCACCCTCCCTCCCTACTCTCTCCCCCACCCTCCCTCCCTACTCTCTCCCCCCTACCCTCCCTCCCTACTCTCCCCCCCACCCTCCCTCCCTACTCTCCCCCCCACCCTCCCTCCCTACTCTCTCCCCCACCCTCCCTCCCTACTCTCTCCCCCCTCCCTCCCTCCCTACTCTCCCCCCCACCCTCCCTCCCTACTCTCCCCCACCCTCCCTCCCTACTCTCTCCCCCCCACCCTCCCTCCCTACTCTCTCCCCCCCACCCTCCCTCCCTACTCTCTCCCCCCACCCTCCTTCCCTACTCTCTCCCCCCCACCCTCCCTCCCTACTCTCTCCCCCACCCTCCCTCCCTACTCTCTCCCCCACCCTCCCTCCCTACTCTCTCCCCCCACCCTCCTTCCCTACTCTCTCCCCCCCACCCTCCCTCCCTACTCTCTCCCCCACCCTCCCTCCCTACTCCTCAACTCCCTCCACTGGCTTCCCATCACGGCCCGTATCAGATTCAAGACTCTGGTACTGACCTTCCGAGCGGTGAACGGGACTGCTCCCGACTACATCAAGTCTCTCCTCCAGCCTTACACCCCCCCCCCCCCCCCGCCACCTACGGTCTTCTTCTGACAACCGTCTGGTGGTCCCACCTCTCAAAAGCACCCGCTCCCAACCCAAGCTCTTCTCCTGTCTGGCCCCCCAATGGTGGAATCACCTCCTCACCTCCATCAGAGACACTGACTGTCTCTCCACCTTCAAGAAAAGGCTCAAGACGCACTTGTTCCGGGAGTACAACGGTACTTAGGGATGATTTGCTGGACCTGATGTTAGTTTTCTCCAGGATCACAATGACTCTTACTTAGAGACTTGTTGCTCTTGTTGGTTAGCTGTAACTGATTTAAAATTACCGTACTCGCTGTGAAATATATTTTTACTGTTGCTTGTTTTTTCTACAGGTACACTCTTGCACTTTTTTGAGGTTCATGTTGTTTAATTGTAACTTACTCAACTACAAGCTCTTATGGTTCTTCCTTCTGGCACTTATTTAGGTTTTTCACAATGTATGCTTCATGTTTGGCTCCCCGCAATGTTTGGGGCGTCTCAGTGTTATGATCAGTGACCTGTGCTCTTTTGTAAAGCTCTCTCTTGGAAGTCGCTTTGGAGAAAAGCGTCTGCTAAATGAATAAATGTAAATGTACTCTCTCCCCTCACCCTCCCTCCCTACCCTCCCTCCCTACTCTCTCCCCCCACCCTCCCTCCCTACTCTCTCCCCCCACCCTCCTTCCCTACTCTCTCCCCCCTACCCTCCCTCCCTACTCTCTCCCCCCACCCTCCCTCCCTACTCTCTCCCCCTACCCTCCTTCCCTACTCTCTCCCCCCTACCCTCCCTCCCTACTCTCTCCCCCCACCCTCCCTCCCTACTCTCTCCCCTACCCTCCCTCCCTACTCTCTCCCCCCACCTTCCCTCCCTAGAGAGGAAGGGGTGATGACTGTAGGCTTGGATACAATAACAAGTCCTGGAGTCTGGAGTGTAGTGATGACAGTTACTCTGCCTGGCACAATATGAATAGCACTGTCATACCTGCCCCCCCCCCCTCCAGCTCCCACAGAGTAGGAGTGTATCTGGACTGGCCGGCCGGCACTCTGTCCTTCTACACAGTCTCTTCTGACACACTGACCCACTTGCACACATTCCACAGCACATTCACTGAGCCCCTCTATCCTGGGTTCTATGTTGGGTTAGACTCCTCAGTGTCCCTGTGTCAGGTAGAATAGCCCACACACACTCTCACACACTGTGCTCACATAGATGTCATTGAAGATTGAACTGTATACAGTTGTAATTGATATCCCAGAGTGTTTGTAAATATTGGTGTGTGTAGAATGTTTGTTGTGTTTTCATTGTTGACAAACAACATTCCTGTCTTTGATCTCAGTCCCACTGAATGTGATGAACTAAATAGTGTCTTACTGCCTAAATAAGGAGAAATAAAGATGTTTTATACAGGATGATAGAAGACATGCTGTGTGTTCGTTGGTGACCCAGTGGTCCTACACACACACACACACACACACACATGTACACACACACATGTACACAATGAAAACACTACATTAAGAACCAGTAATGGGACACTATTACCCACTTGAATATACACTGTGTGTGTCTAGTGTGATCCCCTCTCCCCCTGACCTCCTCTCTACCCACCACCTCCTTTAACTCACTGAGTGATAAAGAGGGTGTTGGGAGGGGGGGGGGGTCTAACTCACTGAGTGATAAAGAGGGGTGTTGGGAGGGGGGGGTCTAACTCCTTCTACCTTGGAGCCTCTCTTCCTCTCCTCTTCCTGGTTCTGACCATTCACTCATTTCCATCCTTTCAGCTCTCTGTGTCTGGAGGACAAAGGCATTTTCACAGGACGACAACAGAAGGATTGTTATCTGAAGAAAATTCTAGTGGCACTGTGTAGATCTGAATAGTCAAGACTGGTTTCAGTACAATTTATTTAGCTTGTACAAATGAAGAATTAACAAAGTACTTTGTAATTAGTCATTACGAAGGACGTGCTACCTAAGTCACAGATCATTCAGTAGAGTGACAGAGAACATCAGTTATGTACTGCCTTATATGAACTGAGAACATATGTTCTTAATAGATGGTCAATCCATCAATGCAGTGGTCTCTGTGATTGGATAGCACTGGTCAGTGACAGTTAAGACAAAATAACCCCCCAGGCCAAATGACCAATCCTTTGATGTAGCATAATGTCCTCTCCACACCACTGGGGGGCGACATTCCTCAGAGGCTGAGAGCAGCAAGAGAGCCAGACAGAGACATGCAGCTGTGGAGGAACCTGAGCAGAGAAGAAGAGCTCCAGTCACAGCCCCGCTCTGCTGAGCCACCAGAGCCTCTCTCTGTGTTATGGAGACACTCGTCATGGTGGACAAACACAGGGGTTCCCAGAGACAGAGCCCAGGTACTTGAGAGGCTCCCCTCTGCACATCAGGCCGTTCATCACTCCCTAGCCAAGAGGGATGGAGCACACTAGTTCATGGGATTGATGAACTTGGTTGAAGGCTGTGTGCAAGTGAGCCAGTGTGTTGTTTTGTTGTGTGTGTGTGTGTGTGTGTGTGTGTGTGTGTGTGTGTGTGTGTGTGGACATGTGGCATCAGTGTTGTTATGATTCTCCGCTTTTATATGAAACAGTCATGCAGTCAGTCCCCATGACCAGACACTGCTACCTTCCGACTGCTGAGAGAAGATGGAAGGAGGTTTGAAACCGAGGGAGGAGGAGCAGGGAGGCAGAGATCCTCCAGAGTGGTCAGCTCAGTGTTGTCAGGGCAGGAGGGGCTCCCTGCTGGGTGGGAGGAGATACAGGAGTCTCAGAGAGACCACATTCCTCCTGCTGACTCCCTCCATGATAACTCACTGCTGTGGGGAGGGGGGAGAGAGCGCTGTTGTGTTGTGGCAGGTTTAAGTGACCAAAATGCAGTGGCAACTTGACTCTTCAGTGAGCAATTTCAACCCTGATACTGTAGTGTCAGTAAGTCTATGCTGGGAACATGGAATTATGTGAAAACAATAGTAGAATAGTTATGACATGTTATGACATGGATCAAAGGGGTTGTGCTCTATATAAACTTCACAGTCTATAAAAAACGTAATGAAAAACAATGAACAGTTCCAGCATTTAGCAATGGTGTGCAAATCTGCTCCCTACTTGTTTGTGCTTCAGGTGTGCATGAGTGGCCCCCTAGTGGATCGCTGGTGGAACTGCAGGTGACTGCTGCCTCAAGCCAAGCATCAACAGTACATAGTTCTGCTGCTCTAAGGAGGGACACTAAAGAGTTCTGCAGAGAATTCATGTTTTGGTCTCATTAAAAGATGTTAAAATGAATCCATCTCTATCCTCTGTCTGGTCTTGATGCAGATTGATCCATTTTCAAATAACCAACCCCCATCTTACAGTAGCATACTTATAAGAGTTCAGGTAAAACAATATTTGTTCACACCATAGACTGTATATGGTTCATACACACCCACAGATATTGCAAACATGGATATGAAAAACATGTACCTGTATCATGGCTACGGTGTAGCAATACCTTTCATACCTCATAAAACCAGACTTTCCAGGATGACCAACTTGAGTAGAACTGGGCATTTATTAACAAAACACAAAAACAGGTTAAATAATGTTGTTCCTCAAACTGCTCACCAGGGTACAGGATAGCTCTAGGCCTGGCAACAGTGAAAAGAGCAAAGGTGGTTAGCATAGGACACAGTTTTCAAGTCTTGTGCTGGACAGTTTTGATGCTGTGTCGCTCCCCAGTCAGCCAATGAGGAGCAGCTGAGCTCCTGTTGGATGACTGGGGAGCAGGACGGTCAAACCAGGCCTGGATCCCCTGAGCCAGAGCTGCCCAGAGCACTGCCAGCGGTGGTGCTTGGCTCTCTGCTGTTTCTTGGCTCCCTGGTTGCCACAAAACACATCCTTACCTGCAGGAATGACACATCCTCTGCCCTAAGCTCCTGCTTCTTCAACTGTGTCTGAAAGTGAGGCTATCTTTGTGTTTATTCCTCAAATCTTTTCTTTCATTGTCTCCCTCTTCTCTTTCTCCTCTCTCCTCAGAGCTGCAGTCCTGACCTGCTCTTCCTCAGAGACTGCTGAAGCTTGTTGAACGTTTCCTTTATCTGCTTCTCTGTGTTTACTGTCTGGGTCTGTTAGAGTCAGAGAAGACCTCACATTAGCATTTTGTTATTCATTTAACAATGATGATTCACATATCTTTACTGATCGATTCAATGCCCTTTGATCACACTATTGGCTAACACCTACTGTACTGTACCTCAATGTGTTCTGCAATCTGCTCACACGTTAGTTTAACTTGAGTTAAACTAACGTGGACTTAAGTCCTCCAGCTTCTTTTCTTCTTCTTCCTCTCACCCTGTGATCCTGGGCAGCTTCGTCTACTGGGACACAGGTGGAAGAATTGTGTTTTCTGGAGGTCTGACAGAACGTTTGATGGATGACATCCTCCTCTGGAAGCAGTTCTCTACCTCTGTGTCCTTCCAGTTCTCCATAGAAGCAGAGAAACATGATCACATACAACCTTTCCATTGACACTCCTCTATTCAAAGCCATGTGTGTTTCTAAATGTCCTGTTGAGTTATTTGTTGTGTCTGTTCCAGATGTCCCCAGGTATGAAGATAGTTGTCCACAGTTGATGAAGACCACATGAACAACTGATATCTCTGTGTTGAGCTGAACTAAGTAATGACTGCCGTTTACATGAAATCCAAAAGTCATTAGACAGGTATAGTAGTGTTTGTGTGTGTATGAGTGTCTACCTATTTGTGTGTTTGTGTATGTGTGCATTTATGTGTGTGCGTTGTGTGTTTGCGTGTGTGCGTAGTTGTGTGTGTATATGTGTCTGTGCATAGTGTGTGTTTGTGTGTGTGGTCATGCTTGTGTGTGTGTGGTGCTTGTTTGTGTGCATTCCTGAATGCCCGTTTGGGTAGGTCTGTCAGTGAATGTGCCAGAGTCCATGAGCTCTTTGGACAGAGATGCAGGGAACAAGGGAGGAGAGGAGGAGGGTGGGGAGGAAGAGGGTGGGGAGAAGGAGGAGGGTGGGGAGGAAGAGGAGAGGAGGAGGGAGGAGGAGAGGAGGAGAGGAGGGTGGGGAGGAGGAGGGTAGGGAGGAGGAGGAGGGAGGAAGAGGGTGGGGAGAAGGAGGAGGGTGGGGAGGAGGAGGAGGAGGGAGGAAGAGGGTGGGGAGAAGGAGGAGGAGGAAGAGGAGGAGGGTGGGGAGGAGGGAGGAGGGAGGAGGAGGGGAGGAAACATGTGTCACCAGTGTGACACAGTCACCTGTGGTATCCCAGCTTGTCAGTATTGTGTTTGTTATTGTTGGTCTCCTCCCCTTTGTGTGTCTCCTTTCCACATGTCGTCAGCTACTCTGTCAGTAGAGTTCTCTGTGGTGGTGAACCTTCAGTCAGCAGATCAGCTGGTTTGGTTGGTCCTCGGGTTCATATTTATTGTGATTATTTATGTATTTGATCCAGGGCCGGCCCAAGGCATAAGCGAACTAAGCGGCTGCTTAGGGCCCCCGTGGCCACCAGAGGGCCCCCAAGAGCACATGAAATTACAGTTTAATGTACCGTTTTTCTTCGATCAAACGATGCCCTCGATTAAACGCTGCACCAAAAATACGGTAGGAGCAGCATGTCCTGAAATACCTAGTACTGTAGCAGCATGTCCTGAAATACCTAGTACTGTAGCAGCATGTCCTGAAATACCTAGTACTGTAGCAGCATGTCCTGAAATACCTAGTACTGTAGCAGCATGTCCTGAAATACCTAGTACTGTAGCAGCATGTCCTGAAATACCTAGTACTGTAGCAGCATGTCCTGAAATACCTAGTACTGTAGCAGCATGTCATTTTAATGAACATTCTCTTGTGTTGCACTAGGGGCCCACTAGTGCACTGCTAGCTAAATACGTTTCAAATATCACATCAACATACCTTACTTAGCAAATGACTCTAGCTAGCTAGAGACTAGCTGTTAGTCGGCATTAGAAGGGAAGCTTATGAAAAAATAGCCAGAATGCATGGTTACATTACAGTAGTTAGTCTAGGTGTTTTCGCTATGTAACTGTTCTTGCATTCCTTGCAAATCAGCGTTAATAATTATTGCAGCATAATGGTGTTTAATCACTGATTGAAACACACAAAAATGTGTAAAATAATGCTTTGTTAGCAACAAAAAAAAGTTTTATGTGACAGCATTCTTCAGGTAAAGTGGGACATCTAGTAATGCTTTGTTTATGCTAGAAAAGTAATTTAATTTGACAGTTCTCACATTTTTAATACCAATGCATCACACTGCACTTAAGTTCCCAAGTAAATAACAACTTTCACTGTCATCGAACCAGCTTCCAAACTTGTAAGCGTGACCACTAACGCTAGTCCAACGAAATGCTAACGCATCGTGACTAGCTAGCTAGCACATAGACTGCAGATCACTATGTTTACATCAGTTACACTTTATGCCTATTGTATAAGTCAACCCCCACAACTAAATGAATCTTGCCACACCCTTGCAATGTTGCATTGTTGTATATTCTAGAACACAGATTTGTGTCATTGGATACCATCATTACATATTGGAATAGACACATAGATTTTGAATCCTTCAACTGGTGACCCCGACGCTGAAAATAGGGAGTCCAGAGGGTTCCGGCCCGACCGACGGATCGCGGGAGAGACCCATACACCGGTGCGAGGAGACAGACGTAATCGTCAGAGGCCTCAACATAAAAAAGGTAAGCAGACACCTGTTAATTCAAAGTACTGCTATTCGGAACTGAGAACCAAATTTAGACGATTACTATGTTTCATCGTACCTAATCAAACCAACAGTGGTGGGAAATCAACCGTTTTTGTGTTTTGTCTTTGTCCAAGGGGAGGTTAGAGTCCTCTCCAGGGGTTAGAGTCCCTAAACTCGTTGTCTTTGTCACACACACAGGTCTATCGAGCGGCGGTTTTGACAGGTTGCCCAGACAAGGTTAAAGCGCGTATGATTGAAAACCCAGACATGGCAGGAGCCCGCCCGGCCGTATGGGAAAACCACCTGGTACATCACCTAAAACAATCTAAAACTATAGCGGACAAAGAAAAGGGAGCGGGTAAGGACATAGAGGTCCAGCTCCTCAAACTCCAACTAGAGGAGGCACGTAAAGCGGCGGGCCAGGCGTCGAAAAACAAATTCTCAGATGGTAATCAGATGGTGCAGCAGCATCCGGCGGTAGTGACGGGTCCTCCCATGCTCCCGGCAGATAATTTATATCCTTTAGATCATCTACAGACATATTCAGCAGCTGTAGGTGCTATGTCTCAGCCCCACCCGAGTTACCAGCAGGGGCCTATGGGGCCCCCTGGTGGACAGTGGCAGGACAGGGGTCGGGGTAGAGCAAGGGGAAGGGGTGGACCGGGGAGATCCATGGGATGCTTTGTCTGCGGACAGATGGACCACTGGCTGCGTGACTGTCCACACGGTGGTCAGGGACAGTCTCAGATGGGGGGTCAGGCTCCTCCCGGATATGGGCGAGGGCAGCGAGGTCTTCATCAAGCACCTTTTGCCGGAGCCGCTCCACAGGGAGGGTTCAGAGGCGGTAGAGGGGGTCCACCGCGGGGGCAGTACCCGGTCAGGTGTCCAGATGACCACTGGATCCCGGGTGAGGACTATCCTGATGCATGAGGGGGCCCGAAGAGCCCTAACGAGCAGGGGCTGGCAGACCCCCTGCTCTCCGTAACTGTGGGTGGGCGGCAGGAAAGTACTGCTATACCTCAGCGTAATGTTCGACAACACAGAGAAACGACAGCCATTATGCACAAAACATGCGGCAGGAGTAGCAAAACTACTTCAAAAATCGGCTCACATAGTCATGGGCCACCCAATCACGGTACTGACGTCGCATGGAGTTATGGCCTACATCAATTCAAACATGTTCACATTAACAACAAACAGGCGCATCAGGATCGACAATGTATTAGGGGCACCAAATGTAACATACACACATGAAGGGATCAATATGGCAGAGGGAATGACAGGGGGAGAAGGTGACAGTCATGTATGTGAACACAGGGTGCAAAAAGAGGTCAAGGTCCGACCGGATCTAAGTGCAACACCATTGGCAGAAGCAGAAGAGGTACTGTTCACAGATGGGTGTTGTTACAGACATCCGGAGGAAGGGTTAAAAGCTGCATGGGCAGTAGTCAGACAGACAGGAGAAGGGTTTGAAGAAGTCAAATCAGGACGAGTGGTAGGTAAGGAGTCAGCACAGCTGGCTGAACTAACAGCCATGATTAAGGCTCTCGAAGGAGCCGAGGGCAAAACTGTAAATATCTTCTCCGACTCAGCATATGTAGTGGGCGCACTCCATG
Organism: Osmerus eperlanus; assembly: GCF_963692335.1. Lineage (NCBI taxonomy): Eukaryota > Metazoa > Chordata > Actinopteri > Osmeriformes > Osmeridae > Osmerus > Osmerus eperlanus. The sequence goes on from NC_085035.1 coordinate 12,791,173, forward strand.
TGGAACTGAGTCAGTGGCTGCGGGCGGGGTTCTTGACAACCACGGGTACGCCCATTAGACATGAAAAACAAATGAGACAATTGGCCAAAGCCGTCCTAAAACCAGCTCAAGTCGCAGTAATGAAATGTAAAGGACATGACGGGTCTAAAACTAAGGTAGCCCTGGGGAATGAAGCAGCAGACGAAGCGGCCAAGAAAGCTGCTGGTTATCTCCCTATGTATATAATGGTTTCACAGGAGATGAAACCGGATTTGATGACACAGGTAATCGAGGCTCAAGAGGCCGCCTCCCCACAGGAAAAAGAGGTGTGGAGACAAAGAGGAGCACAAAAAGCCCCCTGTCCGGTGACAGGGGCGGTGGAAGGTCAGACCCTTCTATGGAGGGGCCCGGACGGGCGCCCAGCTCTGCCGGCAGGTATGCGACAGGACATATTTAAACAGAGTCATGGGTTAGAACACGCAGGATATAGAGAGATGATGGTGCGTCTTACACATTGGTGGCACCCTCATCTACCAGCTATGGTGGCTAACTATGTGGCTGAATGTCGGGTGTGTCAGGAGTATAATGTAAGACCAACTCTGAAACCACATCAAGGAATGTTTCCACTACCAAAAACCCCAGGTCAGGAAATAGTCATTGATTACACCGACATGATAAACTCAGTACGTGGTCATCGCTACCTTCTGTTAGGGGTGGATGGGTACACAGGATGGCCTGAGGCTGTCCCCACAAAACATGAGGATGCAAAATCTGTATGTACATTTTTGACTAGCACTTATATTCCGTTCCATGGGTTCCCTAAACGAATCAGGTCAGACAATGGGTCACACTTCAAAAACAAACATCTCCAATTGGTAGAACAAAGTCTGGGGTTGGTGCACGCGTTTGGGGCAGTGTATCATCCCCAGTCACAGGGAAAGGTTGAACGCATGAATCGAAATCTGAAATGCAAGTTGGCCAAAATCTGTGCAACAACTAACAGGAATTGGGTAGATGCTCTCCCTATTGCCCTAGCAGCCATCAGGAGTTCAGTGAACACCTCTACAGGATTCACCCCATATGAACTTCTGACGGGGCGACAGTTTCCGGGACCGGGAGCTGGGCTGGACCTACTGGAGGCGGAGGGTGAGTTGGCGCATCAACCATACTATGATCAGCTGTCTGCTCTGGTATCATCCTTCTCCAAACAGGTACAGGAGAAACGGGGGACAGCACAGGATCCAGTCAAGGCCTTCACTGCTGACTGGGTGTGGGTGAAAGCCATTAAGAGAAAGTGGACAGAACCTCGGTGGACAGGACCATTCAAGGTAATCGAGAGAACCTCGCACGCCCTAAGGGTGCTGGGGAAAGGAAGTACGTGGTACCACTGGAGCATGTGTTCTGCTGCTCCAGAACCCAGTCGTACGTTGCAGGAGTTGGTGGAGAAGGGCCAGGAGGGCCAGTGAACCGTTTGCTATTTGCTACGAATGTGAGAGTCCGGAAAAGAGGGTTACGACGAGGTCAAGAGTAATACTGCTTGACCACACTAGAATTGTACTGGACTAAGACAGTTTTCACTATTTTGCTTAAGAGTGTGTTTTATCAATATCAACATGAAGCGTGTTACAGGGTTAGCCTGGCTGGGATTGCTTAGCTTAGTCATAGGCTTGCAAGTGTATTATTTTTTGTATTTACCACAACAGTTGGAGAGACGGGCAAGACAGAACAATCCACCGGAGGTATGCATGACCGCCTATCAGGGCATCGAATTGAACTACACCAGGGGGAGTGCCACCACATTCACCTTTGACCTCTGCCGCGTCATCAAGTGTAACGGTCAGAACAGTTTATGGAGGGGGTATGACCTTTACCTATGCTCACAACCATATGTCCATACCCGTTGCGCTCAGGGGCGACTCATCCATGAACAGTGGTGCCCGGCGTGGGCTTTTGTGGTTAAATATACGGGTCCCCACTGGACCCCGGATGCGGACAAATATTGGGAAAACGTCACATTCAGTCGTTTGGGGGGAGGGGGCACGACGGAGTCCAACCCAGTGCAGTTAACTCTTAAACATCTCCCTAAAGGCCCATACGGCTTAGGGGGCACGAGTGAGGGGAAGGACACTGTGTACTTAATCTTAGGGGTAGAACAACCTGGGGGGGCACCATGGGCATGATTACAATTAATATACTTGATCCCGTTACTCGACCGGACAACTCCACTACTAAACCAATTTGAATACATCAAATGACTGGTATCCACTCTGTCGACTACTCCCAACTTAGTACCTCGGACGTTATCATGTTGGCTACCGGAGGAGTGGGGCAGAACCTGTGGCTGGGGTGGTTGGGCCCCAGGTGGTTGGGCGCCCCATTTTATACAGTGAACCGGCACCCCCTTTACCACAAACAGACAAACCAGGGTTTAGATGCATGATAGAACTACTGTCCGGGATAGAGTCTCGCAATTGTAGTCAGCTCAGTAAGATCTTCCCACCCATATCTAATTACACCCGTCCTCCACTATTTAGGCCGGGGCCTCACCTACTGATTTGCTTCTCCCGTAACAGTTCTGCTAGTGCCACTCGGGCGGTGGGGACAATCCCTAGGGACAGGTGTAACAAAACTTATACCATGAACATCATTAAATACACCCTGTCCTGGGCACGCGCGGATTTATATTGGTCCTGTGGGGGAGGTTCTCTGTTGCCCAGGCTACCAATAGGATGGTGGGGTCGATGTGCACTCGTTCGCCTGGCAACACCGGTTTTCTTCCTAGGTCATAAACAAAGTAATACAGTATCCGCTAGGCAGCGCAGGAGCAGCAATTTTGATCTAACCAAGGATGGCCTTACCTACATAGACTCTATTGGAATTCCCCGGGGGGTTCCCGACGAATTTAAATTGGCTGACCAAATCGCCGCAGGTTTCGAAAACATACCTTTGTTGAGTGCTCTGTTTCCCATCACCCCAAACAAAAACATAGACCGTATTAATTATGTCAACTACAATGTCTTGCGACTGGCGAATCTGACTAGGGATGCGGTAGAAGGACTGGCAGAGCAACTCTCTGCCACCTCACTTATGGCTGTTCAAAACCGTAGACATGCTATTAGCTGAGAAAGGGGGGGTCTGCGCGATGTTTGGTGAAGCCTGTTGTACATTTATCCCCAATAATACTGCCCCGGATGGATCGGTGACTAGGGCCTTAGAAGGCTTGCGTACATTATCCAAAGAAATGCACAACAATTCTGGAATTCAGAATCCCCTCAACGATTGGCGAAATAACACTTTTGGTCGTTGGAAGACTATGATTGTCTCTGTCTTTCTCGCCATATTTGGTATGTTGTGCATGTTTGCTCTGTGTGGGTGTTGTTGTATCCCATGTATCAGGTCCCTGTGTAACAGGATCATTGTCTCGGCTGAGGAGAACCCGACGAAGGGGTTCCAAATGCCGTTGCTGGGGCTGGCTGACCAGGAAGAGGAGGCGGTGGTTGGTCTGGGCTATGTTGATTGATCTCTGGTGTTTTCAGAGATCAAAAGAGGGATTAAAGAATGTATAATACATTATAAAACATATTCTAGAACTGTAATCACCAGCTGCATATCAAGCACAGCACTAACTATAATCCCAGTTATTAATATGTGTGGCATTTTAATCACTGAATGCATCACGGGCACTGTGCACGAGTGAATATAACAACAGGATTTATGAAGGATGCATGTCTTAAAGTTATGTATTGTGCTTATTAAAGTTATGTCTTATGAAACTTAGAAGTGTGCTCAAGCTTAAACATTGGGTCTCACACTGGGTGTGGGAAGCAGGCTGTTCTTTGTGTCTCTATCTCTTCATTTTCAGAAACAACCTTGAAACTGGGTGGAGACGGCACCCGAGCAGGTGGGACGCGTAGGCAAGAACAACTCCCTGATGCACGAGAGAACAAGCTCAACCCTTTTTTGATACTTGTGTTTTCAATTGCATTGTATATATGATATGCTGGGGCAGGGAAAGATAGCCAGTTGGACTTCGTGAACCAGCCCAAACTCTGTTGCGGGTAGGGAAACGTAGACAACCCCAGAGCTCTGTACTTGTTGATTTCCAACTGCTGCATTAAAGCTGATATTATCGGACCTCTGCGACTCCAGACTACTCTTTCTAGAACACAGATTTGTGTCATTGAATACCATCATTACATATTGGAATAGACACAAAGACTTTGAATCCTTCAGTAGCTCCTAAAATACTGTGTATTCCCATTTCATTCCAACATGAAAATGTTCCTAAGCCCTAAAACCATTTACAGAAACACCACTGGGGTGAGTTAACAGCTTTTTTGTAAGTCTACTGGAGCCTCTAGCAAAAAGTGTCCCACATGACCTGAAATCACCCTATTGCCTCCTAATGTGTAAAGGTGAAGCGTCTGTGAATGATATCCAGTCGAAATAAACCTGATTCGTGTAAATGGGCAAATCATAATTAAATAAGGCAATATGGAACACCAACGTCATCGGTTTATTTTCAAATGTGGGTGCGGGACAGCTTTTTAGAATCTATATAACAGTGGATACCGCTGTTAAATATATTTTTCTTGAAACAAAATGTGTGGTGGGGGGTACACATTTTCACTTTTCAAAACGTGATTTAAAACAGTTCATGTACAATTAAATGTTCGCCCCTGTTTAACACTGATAACAGACCGTGCACGGCCTGGACTCTTAACAGACCGCGTGTAAAGAGCGCCATCTGCTGTTTGATGACGTTTACTGTATTATGACGTAATTCATCAAATAAACTATAAAAGGCCGTTCTGATCACTGCTCTCATTTCTAATAGAAAGTTTTCTTGGACAAGGATTTGGATCTCTACGACGCTTTCACCTTGAAGAATTCGTATTGGAACACAGCAATATTGTAATGTAAGTAAGTGTTCAGATTGTTTTGCACCTAGGAGATATGGGGACTTTTTAAAGTTGTAAGGTTTCAATTTAAAAGACGATATTCTCTCATAGATATGAAGGTAGTTTATACATTAATCTGAAAAAGTTATTGTAGCCTATTCTGTGTTCTTTGGAAAAGTAAATAGAGCTATCTTCAAATTGTGCTGTCTGCTGTTTGATGACGTTTGCTGTATTATGACATAATTCATCAAATAAACTACAAAAGGCCGTTCTGATCACTGTGCTCAGTTTTACGTGAACATTTTCTTGGAGAAGGATTTGGATCTCTGCGACGCTTTCACCTTGACAAATTCGTATTGGAACACAGAAATATTTTTGTAAGTAAATGGTCTGAATGTTTTGCACCTTACAAGTTGTAACAACTTTTTCATTAGGGTTTAAATTTCCAAGACAATGTTCTCATGTAGATATGTAGGTAGATATTAGATTATTCTGAAAAAGTAATTACATTCTCTGTGTTCTTTGGAAAAGTCTGCCTTTTCAGAGGTCAGGTGTGAAAGCCTCTCTCTCAAATCGGACTGCAACAGCAAGTGTGACCTGAGGCAGTCTCTGAGGAAGAGACATGGACAAAGATAAGAAAGACTCATCTCAGCCCGGGGTGAACGAGGGAAGAGAGGGGAGTCTGTCTGGAGACAAGGGGACCTTCATCAGGGTGTTGACCGTGAGGCCTCTAAGTTTGGAGGACATGGACCTGGTCGAGCCCTCGGATCTGCCCCCTCCTTCAGTACCCGCCACTGGGTCAAAAGACCAGCTGGAAGCCCTGGAGGTTGCGTCCACTTCCCAGGGCGTCAGTGGAGTGGAGAGAATGCCCCCCGGCACAGCCAGCAGCAGCACCACGTCTGCCAGCCAGAGGGCGATGAAGACAGCCTGCTCCTCAGCCCTGTCGAGCCGCACCAAGCTGCCCATCTCTGTGATCAGAGCGGTGTTGCAGCTGATCAACAACGACAGGCTGCCAGACCTGCTGCTCGACTTGGACGCCAGCCGAGATGTTCCAGGCGCCCAGACCTGCAGCAGATCAGCTGCTGGGCTGCTATCCCAGGAGATGCTGACCAAAGTGTCCTCCATGCTGCAGGCTGACACAGAAAGCCAGGTGGCGCTCAGCAGACAGAGTGGAACCCCCTCTCCGGATCTGCAGGTGGAGGCCAAAGCCAGTCTGGGCTCTGTGGCAGCTGAGGTGATCGTGCCGGTCATCGGCAACGTCTTAGCAGCCAGGGCCGCAATCCAAGAAGAAGCTCAAGGGCCTGTTACCTTTTCCTCTGTGAGCTACTTCCTCTCTGCTGTCTGTGCCGACGTGCAGACTCTACCGCTGCTGAGGAGGTCAGGGAGCAGCAGTCTGTCTTCTGGAAGGTCCCTCGGAGAGCTCCTGACCACCATGTCGAGGACCAACGTTGTCCAGGCTGTGGAGCAGAAGCTGGAGGAGCAGTTTGGGCCGTGTAGGAAGGAGCGCTCGTCCACATCGCCATCCAGCCAATCAAGAACTGAGGATTTGCTCATGATCCCTTATCTGGGGAGCCGTGGCTCTGGACATTCCCTGGCCAGTGACCTGGTCGATGGGATCATTGAATCCGTGAAGAGTGCTGTTGAGTTGCTGGACAGCCAGTCTTCATCATCCAGAGCAGGGAACAGCTCCTCCCTCACAGGATGGGACGCATTGGATGTTTCCTCTGAAGTCAAGAAGATGGTCTGCAAGGCAGCGGCCAAACTGACCCCCCTGGTGAGCTCTTCCAGGATGGGAGATGTGACGGCGGACGAGAGCGTCTCTTTGATGAACGAGACGTCTCTGGAAAGTTTGCCCCCGTCTCTCATCAGGCTTCTGTTGATCCGGTCTGTCGACACGGTGACAGCAGCCTGCAGAGCCATAAGTAGTGAGTTCTGCTATCGGGAGAGCGTGAAGAACGAAGGCTTGACCAAACTCCAGCAGCTGGCCAACGAACAGATGTTGGCCTGTCTAAACAAAGCCGTAGAGGAATTGGAAATCGATGAGCTCGTCGAAAGCATCTCAGCCATCCTGGATCATTCGCTGATCCTAAGGCGTCCGGAGATGTCCTTTTCCCACATCTACCGCTCCTTGTTTGTTGACTCCCTCCTTCCAGGGAGTGGACACAGAACCACCGAGGTCCTGGAGACCTTGATTTTCTTACGTCCAGAGGGCCCACCCGCAGCTGGGCAGAGCCTGGCTCATGACACGCGAGTGGGAACCATCATAAAAGAGTACGCGACCAAAGGGAAAGATGTGTTCCAGCAGGCCTTGAGGAGAGCGACTCAGAAGCTCTCTCGCCAGCCGGCGACCCCTCGTGGCTCACCTCATGCGGCCAATCCAGAGAGCTCAGAGCGTCCATCTCTGCTGGTCTCCTCTGAGAACTGCGAGAACCTGCTTGGTGCGATCCTAGACGATCTCCATGAGTTGGTTGAGCAGCACAAGGCCTCAGCAAAGGCGAGATCTGGTGGCATGAAGTTCTGGGAGCAGGTCCACTCCTCCAGCCAGCAGCTTTATGACAGCACACTGAGGACCCTGCAGAAAGCTGCAGACAAGCTGTCGGCTCTTGAAGAACGTGTATCTGAGATCGTCCCTCCGAAGGCGTCCATCTCTTGGGCCAAGAGGACCCTTGGGGTGATTCTCAGTGCCATGAGAGCAGAAGTAGCCGCTTCAGAGTGCTCCAGTGCTGAACTGAAGAGGAGTGAGGACGGCCTCCTGACCTGTGCCCTCTTGGACTCCATACTGGAGAATCTCAGCCAGTTATGTGAGGACGAAGAGGGTCCAACAGTCTCCAACGCCGCCGTAGGACTGGACTCCGCCGGATTGGACGCGCTCCAGATCAAGACCGCCTCAGAGAGTCTGCTCGCCAACGTCCGTCGGCTCCGCCGGCAGACAGCCACCACCGGCCTGCATCTTCAGAGCCCCGTGAGCTCCACCAGATGCACGTCAGAGCTGATGCTGCCAGAAAGCCCCCCGATGCCCTCCAGACAGGAGCTCATCCACAGCTTTGCTGAGAGCTCGGTTAAGAGTCAGCTGCAGAAGAGCCTTGAGCTGAACCTTCCCTCGACCTCCAGCCTGGCCTGCCAGGAGACCCTGGACCGCACGGTCAGGATCCTGACGGAGAGAGTGATGGACACTCTGTGTGAGTCTGCTGCTGCAGCTCCGTGTCCTGGGGAAGATCTCGGTGAGCTCAGCCCTGCAGCGGTCATCATGGATGCTGGGACAGCGTCGACCTCTGCAGGAGAGACGAGAAAGGCCAAGAAGGGCTTGAAGTGGTGGAGCCTGCCGAAGAAAGCCAAGCTCTTCAAGAACAAGGTGGGTTATTTATGTAATAGAACTTATAGAGCAGAGCTTATAGTATATCGTATGAGTACAGAATGAATGACCATGGGTTGGTTATTCATGTAATGGAGCATGTATAGAATGAAGAGGCAGTGTTGGGACTGAGTGGCTTTTGTGGTTCTTAATCCTGATGCTTTGGTGGACTGAGAGGTGTTGTCATAGTTTCCATAGATTCCAGCATGTTCTGTGTTTTCCCCTGCAGTTCCTGAAGAGAAAGACGGAGCCCAAGAAGCCCTCAGCCCAGGAGGAGCTTCCCCCCAGCTCTCACGTCACACCTGGTGAGCGACCACCACGGCTTGTCATCCTTAATGAATCACAAAGTGATCCTGTAGATTTGGCTAATTCAAATCTGACAAAGCCTAACTTCAAATTCACCAATTTAAAATGTTGTCTTGTCACAGGGACTAAGTGTGGTTCGCCTGCCAATCTGGAGCTGTCGAAGGACCTCGAGACCAAGCAGGAGCCCCCTAGACGTCCTCTACACGTACGAATGTTCCGTGCGCTTCGAAAGTCCATCGCCAAGACATTCGAGATGTCTGGGAGCCAGTAGGACAGCCTACTGATTTAAGAGGGTGGTGGAGGAGAGGATGTGTCTAAGGGGGAGAGGAGGGTGTGTATAAGGGGGAAAGGAGGGTGTGTCTAAGGGGGGGAGGAGGGGAGAGGAGGAAACGTCGGACCAGTTGCGACGTAATGTTTTCAGCAGCGCTAATGTTGTGGTTAATTCATCACCAAACAACGTCGGGGGATTGCACAAACACCGTCATTACCTGTTTGTCTGATACTGCGGGTCAGATAAGAAGTAGGCTGCAGCCGTTTGACCTGGCGCTCTGCACTGCATGAACACTAAGTGGAGGAGGAGGAGGGAGGGGCGCGGCGGGGGTGCAGCGGGGGCTTGTGAGCGCCGCGGAGCATGTCGGGGCGAAATTCTCACAAAATGCCCCGTCAGATATCAAAACACATTTGGGGGGAATTGATGACAGAGTAATTTTTATTCCTAAATATTGATGAATGAAGAAAAAATTGGGCTCCAGCAGAAGGGGCACTTTTCTCATCCAGGGCAAAAGGGCAGGTGCTTGAGCACCACTAGGGGTCTATCTGTGCACGTGCCTGCCTGGAGGATTTGAGGATAGAACTCTCTCTACCCTCTGAGCCACAGCCGCCCATCCCGGCACCCACAGCACTTTACATTATGCCTCTCATTCACCCATTCATACACACCCACAGCGACAGAGCTGCCATGCAAGGCTAGCCTGTTCATCGGGAGCATCTTGGGGTCCAGTGTCTTGCTCAAGGACACTTGGACACACGGCCTGGAGGATCTCCAGGAGGCTGATGTGGGATGTTTGTTCTGGTTTCCTGCCTCTCGGTTCTTCTACCCTGCAGGTCTCCTGGCCCACTTTCTCCCGGACAACGTAAGGACCGTTGCCAAGGAGCCAGAAATGTACTTTCAGCTGTACGGACGAGGACTGGGAGTTTCTCACCTGGCTGGAACTCGCTGGGCTGAGTGGATATCAGGAGAAGACCATCACAGAGACTCACTGCCGTCCGGAACACTCTACTGTATCTGATCATTGTCAATAAACAAGTTATATTGCTGTTGGAGTGTAACGGTCCTGTTTGTTTTCCTAACAAACCTATAGCACAGGGAGGTGCGCGTTGACTCAGAAAAGGAAAGGTTCTAAGATTCTGATGTACGTATGTGTGTGTTGTGTGCAGAGGTGTCCAAAGTATTCACATTCATTACTCAAGTAGAAGTATAGATACTAGATTTAAAAATACTTCTGTAGAAGTTGAAGTATCAATTCAAGCTTTTTACTCAAGTAAAAGTATAAAAGTACTGGTTTCAAAACTACTTAAAGTATAAAAGTAAAAGTAGTAAGGGGACAAAATGCCATTAAGGACAAAAGCTTAGGCACATGGGTCTATAATGCACGACCCCACCTCCCCCCCAAAAAACATTTTTCCAAAGGCCATAATGACTTGTTATATTGAAATGTTAATGTTGAAAAATGTGGGCTGCACCTGTTTATGCCCATTGAAAATGAACGCATTTTAGTACAATGCAAATACATTAAAGAACCATACATATGTAGCCTACTACTAAGCATTAACATGTGTTTCATGGAGAGGAAGATATGATGACTAGTTGCCTATAAGTATAATGCTGCAAAACGTCAAACTTCAGAGGCATGTTATCAATAGCCTTTGTTCAAATTAGACGGTGAGTTTGTGAAAGCCATTAGCTCGTGATAGCCTGCTTGGGTACGCAGAGCTTGCAGCGCATTCGAAAGGAGTTGTTTTTGCATCCAAACATGTGTGAAGGAATGATAACATACTGCTGATCAATGCTGCTATACCAATCACTACCTGAGCAGACATGTTATTGGGCTTTTCTTGAGTTTCTCTTTGTTTCAGCAATGTGCAGCTCCTTTATATGTGCAAATATTGTCCCTTCAAAGTGAGATACCTTTTGAGCACTATTAAACTAAGAAAGATATTAACAGGATATTATTACCTTATACATGTAAGGACTAAAAGTCTCAGGAAGGGAACTGTCCCTAAAATAAGACTTTGAGGAAAGGTGAATGATATCAGCAGTAATTGGTTTCTGGTCACCAGGTGAACCAAGGAAGCCGACATGAAGGCTTGTGAGTCTGGAGTCTGTCACTTTACCTTCTTGTCACTTTACCTTCAACTTTAGTTTATGGTCAACCAGTGTTCAATCAACTATTGTTGCCTCAAGACGATTGAATAAAACGTATGGTTACATGGCTTGCTTCTATGTGTGCTCAGTGTCAATGCAGACTGCCTTCATTTTACAGTTGAAAACCTCAGGATCGCCTCTGAAGCATTAGCCCCTCCAGTGACTTGTACTGCTACCTAGCATGTTCCTGACAGCAGCAGAACTATGTTCTGTACCAGCTTGGCTGGAGGCAGCACGGTCCCCTGCAGTTCCACCAGCAATCCACTAGGGGGCGGACCACACACGCACAGCTAATGCACAAACCATCAGGGAGCAGATTGAATCACCATTGTCAAACGCTGTGACTGCTAATTGTAGGTTCTTAATTATGTTTTTTATAGACTGTAAAGTCTATCTATATTGCAACACTTTTGAACCATGTCATACAATGCCATAACTTTTATAATATTGATTTCACATATGAATATATCAAGGTTGAAATTGCTCGCTGTTAAAAGAGTCAAGTGTAATGGCATTTTTTGATATAGTTACTAAGAATGTATTTTTAATAGACTGAGGTTGTGTTTAAACAAATGGATGTTGCAGTTGGTCTTAAGGTATTTATGGTATTGGTTTATGATGCCTGATTGAGAAGCTAGGGGCACAGAGGTTGGGGGATGTTTGAGTTCTGTGGCCTAAAGGGAGATGGATAGATGGATTCAGTTGATCTAGCAGCCCTGACCTTTTGGCCAAGGAGATTGTGTCCTGTGTCCTGTTTGTGTTTCATTAAGGGTATCTTTACTGTCCTCATTTAGAGCCGTGACATCAAAAGACTTTGGTCACTTGACCTGGGGGGTTATTTTGTCTTAACTGTCACTGAGCAGTGCTGACCAATCACAGAGTTCAGAAAAACCATTTGATCTAAAGTTTATATAAGGCAGGGTTTTAGGGTTGTTCTGGATCACTCTGGCGAACGACCTGTGGCTAGCACCTCCTTCGTTATGACTGATCACAAAGTACTTTGTTAAATCATGATCTGTATAAGCAAAATAAATTTATTGTAACCGCCATCTCTTGACTATTCAAATCTACACAGTGCCGCTTGAATTTCTACCATTACACTTGGTGGCCAGTAGGGGGATCCTCGTTGGTCTACGGCGTTCAGCAGGCGGCTCCCCTCGGCGAATTGATCTTCCGGCAAAAAGCCGCCTTTCCTTCCGCCATGCGTGAGACAGCAGGGCCAGGGGGGCGCCCGTTGGACGTTTTGTGGCTGACGCGGGGTCTTCAAAAGAACCGGTGAGATATTCTTTTGGTTACTGTGTGATATTGAGTTGTCTAAATGTGTGTTTTTTAGGCTATTGTCAATAATTCGGTTAAGTAAGTAATTGGGCAGAGGTAAAACTGTCCTGTACGTGTAAAGTCGTACGAATTAATAAGGTAAGGTTGTTGAACCTATCTTTTACGTGAAAGTCGTAAAAAAAATGTCTGCAGAAGTGTGTCGACGGACACACAGAGAGGTAGTGTTGTTGACGAACAAACACATAGAGGGAGATAAATTCACATGTTATATCGTGTTATGTGTCTTTTTGAGACCCTAAGGATTAGAATATGTTGGGTTAGTGATAGTTTGAGAAATTGTATTGGCATTGGTGCAGTTCTTATTTATTAACGGCCTAAACGTGATTCTAAGTCCCGAGAGAAAAGTATACTTGTGAGGAAATCAGCTGTGTGAGTGAGTGTTTACAAAGGGTTTGAGTCCCTGAAGGTGGAGAACAAAGAAAAGAAAAAGTTTAGGAAGTTTTAAGTTTGCAACACGCGTGTTCATTTTTGTTTTATGTTTTTTGAGGTTAAAAGAAGTATGAGTAACTAATGGTGTCTATTATTCAAGCTATATACAAATTACAAAAATCAAAATTTTAATTACTTTTCAAAATGTTAATTATTTTTCGGTTTGAATATTTGTAATTTAAGATTGTGCAGTTATTTTCATTGAAAGTTGGGAAGTCGGAATTTAATTGTTTCTAGAAAAGAAAAGGGGTAATTGTGTCTTTATTTTCCGTCGTTGGTTATCGTTTATGGATTGTAATTCTGAAAATGAATGGTCTGGAGGCAGAATTGACCTGTCCAAACATCGATTACATGAAGCAAAAGTATGGTAACGATAGTTTATTGCAAATGCAAATATGGATTGATAAATGTGGATTTTCGAGTGTGGAGTCGTTTTGTTTTAAGGACCTTATTGTATTGCGAAATGGGTTCGTGGAGAGAAATAGATACACGATTTTTTTTGAAGTGGAGAAAAGAATAGATTTTAGCCTGATTGGAGAGCTTTTTTTCTGATTGGATGGAGATAGGTAGAGGGATAAAGAAATATTAGGACAGAATAGTGTGGGGAATTTTTCATCTATTTCCCCACAGATTCACGATTGAGATTTTCTGGCTGTTCCGCAAACAAATTTCGCCTCATCCGCAGCCAGGGGTGTTGCGGCAGGATGCGCGGGCGCATGAGGGTTTGCGGGAATGCGAGAACAGAATACGAAGAGGTCAGACATTTGCCATTTCTTCTGACAGCCGGTTATATCTAGGAAAAGTCAAGAAAGTAGGATCCTGGAATGTTTTTTATAGATTTGCTTTGGATTCCTGCAAAGATTGAAGCTTGTGCCTTGACTTGCAATTGCCATTGTGTTTCCAAGAAGGAAAGGTTAAAGTCCTCTCCGGAACAAAGGGTTTGAGTCCCTGTTGTGTTTGGAATAAGCATGTTGTGGGCTATGGTCAAAGCTGATGCAGAGCGTGTTGACATGCTGTTGAAAAAACATGTAGGCCAACACGAATTGCTAGGTAAGGTCAATCCAAAATGCGTGCTTTAATTGTGGGAATTTGAGCAAAATGTACGTGAATGTCCGGAGATGTGTCATCTTTGTTGAAAGTTTTCTGGAAATTGTGAGCGAACTCTCGCAAAATCAGAGGGGTTCGTGACCGGAAGTTGAGTTTCGAAATGGTGGCGTACAATGTTTATCGGTTGACACTGTTGGTAGAGGAGAGACGATTGTTTTACAACTCTGTGTTAACCGTTATATATTTGATGTTAGACTTTACATCGGTCTGATTACCGCCAGAAGGCATTTGTTTTTGAAGACGGAGACATTCTGTTTTGAAAATGCTAATGTTAATTCTTTGACTGAATTCTCCACTTGAAAAGAGGCGCATGCGCTTGAGCCTAGCGGAAGTTGATTCTTTCAGTGAAGATCATTCTGCGTGCAGTGCCCACACATGAGTGCAAAAAAACAAAAAAAAAAAAAAATAAATAAAAAAAAACACTCATTTTATTGAGAATTTGACGTTGAATTGAGAAGTATATTGGTTGGGAAAACAGATGTGTGTTTCTGTTTCTTTGTCAAACTTAAGAAAATATTGTGAGTTGCCATACTCTTGATTTGGAAATTATGTACAGACCGATTTTCTATATTATGAGCTTGATTCGTTATTGAATAACGCGCTGGAAATTTAGTGTTTGGGTAGGATAATTGGTAAAAGGCCAGTTTTGGCAATAAAAGCGGTATTCATTTGAAGAATTACAATCCCGGGGTTATTGAAACTTTTATAGAAAGGTATGTGTTCAAACGGAAATGTTATGTTGTTTAAGGAATATTTTTGTTTATGTCTGGAAATGTTCGATGGTTTTATTTTTAATTTTGTGGAAGTTCACAGATGTTACTGTTGTTTAAAGAAATATGTAAAGGGTTATGAAGAAGTGATTAGAAAGATTGAGCCAGTCCGAGGGACTTAAGTGTATACAAGGGGAACTAGTTAGAGAGACTGAATTGCGATTGTTGTTAAGGGCAAAGGTGCTACATATGTGTGTTTATTGCTGCTGAGATGATTTGTTGAAATGTGTTGGGTTTGGTGGTATTCATATTTACCTATTTAAATGGACTTGAAGTTGAAGCTTTGTCCAACCAGAATGCTAATACATGGATAAACTGTCGTCCTCTGACGAGTGATATTAGGTGCATATGTAGATTTCGGAGCCTAATTTTTATGTTGAAAATAAAATAGTACTAATGGTTGTAATTGTAAAGAAAATCTAGGCTGTGACTGTTGGTTAATGGCTAATGGTGAAAACGTGGAGGAAGTGCATTTTGCTCTGTCCTGAGACAAAGCAGAGTCCAGGAAGTTGAATTTGCAACTATGACAACGAAATTTGTAGCTAACAAACGTACAGACAGACTCAACAGCGATGGAGGCGGGTACAGGCTAGTAAAGGAATTGCAGCTTGATATTTGAGATCCAGGATGAGTAACCGCATGACGCATGCGCAGATGGAAATTGAGAAATTGACTAAGACGAAAATTTAGAG